>NC_092097.1:13105211-13405211 GCF_045679555.1 Salvelinus alpinus | reverse complement strand
TGGTGTTCTTTGGCTTGCAAGCCTCCCCCTTTTCCCCCCAAACATAACAATGGTCATGATGGCCATTCTATTTTTATTTCATCAGACCAGAGGACATTTTTCCAATAAGTACAATCTTTGTCCCCATGTGCAGTTGCAAACCGTAGTCTGGCTTTTTTATGCCGGTTTTGGAGCAGTGGCTTCTTCTTTGCTTAGCAGCCTTTCAGGATATGTCGATATAGGACTCGTTTTACTGTGGATATAGATACTTTTGTACCTGTTTCCACCAGCATCTTCACAAGGTCCTTTGCTGTTGTTCTGGTCCACTCCACAAATTTCTTGTTAAAACCTGTTTGGGCTAGGGGTCAGCATTTTCACTTTTGGATGAAAATCATGCCCAGAGTAAACTGCCTGCTACTCGGTCCAAGATGCTAATATATGCATATTATTAGTAGTATTGGATAGAAAACACTCTGACGTTTCTAAAACTGTTTGAATCATGTCTGAGTATAACAGAACTCATATGGCAGGCAAAAACCTGAGAAAAAATCCAACCAGGAAGTGGGAAATCTGAGGCTTGTAGGTTTTCAACTCAGCTCCTATTGAATACACAGTGGGATATGGGTCATGTTGCACTTCCTACGGCTTCCACTAGATGTCAGTCTTTAGAACATTGTTTCAGGCTTCTACTGTGAAGGGGGGCTGAATGAGAGGGGATTGAGTCAGAGGTCTGGCAGAGTGCCCAGAACTGGTGACGCACGTTCATGAGAAAGGTATCTCCCGTTCCATGGCTTTTCTACAGGCAATGGAATTCTCCGGTTGGGACATTATTGAAGATTTATGTTAAAAACATCCTAAAGATTGATTCTATACTTAGTTTGATATGTTTCTACGACCAGTAATATAATTTTTTTGAGTTTTCGTCCGACCTTTCCGCTGGACTTGAACGCGCGTTTGGATTTATTTACCAAACGCCCTAACAAAAGGAGGTATATGGACATAAATGTTGAACTTTATCGAACAAATCAAACATTTATTGTGGAACTGGGATTCCTGGGAGTGCATTCTGATGAAAATCATCAAAGGTAAGTGAATATTTATAATGCTATTTCTGACTAATGTTGACTACACAACATGGCGGATATTTCTTTGGCTAGCTTGGGCTCTGAGCGCCGTACTCAGATTATTGCTTTTTCCGTAAAGATTTTTTGAAATGTGACACAGCGGTTGCATTAAGGAGAAGTGTATCTATAATTCCATGTATAATAGTTGTATCTTATCAATGTTTATCATGAGTATTTCTGTCAATTGATGTGGCTCTCTGCAAAATCCCCGGATGTTTTGGAAGCAAAACATTACTGAACGTAACGCGCCAATGTAAACTAAGATTTTTGGATATAAATATGAACTTGATCGAACAAAACATACATCTATTGTGTAACATGAAGTCATGAGTGTCATCTGATGATCAAAGGTTAGTGATTCATTTTATCTATATTTATGCTTTTTGTGACTCCTCTCTTTGGTTGGAAAATGGCTGAATGCTTTCTGTGACTAGTTGCTGACCTAATATGTTCTGCTTTCGCCGAAAAGCGTTTTTGAAAATCGGACACTGTGGTTGGATTAACGAGAATTTTATCTTTAAAATTGTGTCTAATACTTGTATGTTTGAGAAATTTGAATTATGAGATTTCTGTTGATTGAATTTGGCGCCTTGCAATTTCATTGGCTGTTGGCAAGCGGAACCCCAGTCCCAGACAGGTTAACAAACTATAGTTTTGGCAAGTCGGTTAGGACCTAAAATTTCTTAACTGGGAATATTGAAGACTCATGTTAAAAGGAACCACCAGCTTTCATTATTGTTATCATGTTCTGAGCAAGAAACTTAAACGTTAGCATTTTTTACATGGCACATATTGCACTTTTACTTTCTTCTCCAACGCTGTGTTTTTGCATTATTTAAACCAAATTGAACAGGTTTCATTATTTATTTGAGACTAAATTGATTTTATTTCTGTATTATATTAAGTTAAAATAAAAGTGTTCATTGTTCATTTAGTATTCTTGTAATTATTACAAATAAATAAATATAGAAATTTTCCGATTAACCAGAATCGGGTTCTTCTTTTTTTTTGTCCTCCAATAATAGGTATCGGTGTTGAAAAACCACAATCGGTCAACCTCTAGTTTAGACTAATCACAACTGTTGCAAACCATATGCTAACCTAGTAGCATAGGGAAATAATGTCTAGACACTTTTTTCCAGGGGAGATGAAGTTTATTAATTGCCTGGCTGGGCTGTGGGACAGTGGAACTGTTAACAGGCATTACCCAGGGCTTGTGGTGAATAACTTCCTGCTAGCAACCAATCAGCCTGTTTTATAACAGATTTTAAGTCCCTATATCCCCCCCCCCCCCCCCCCAAGTGTCACACCACACATACACACAGTTCGAGGTCTAAGATGTGAGGGGTGAGTGCTGCGTGTCCCGCCTGCCTCCCTAATGGACAACAGCTGGCAGCAGGGGGGGGGGGGGGGGGGGTCTTAGGGGCAGAGAGAGAGAGAAGACCATAGAGTGCCACAGACACAGGGTTAGCCAAGATTTGGCTCTCACCGGCACAGATAATCACATCACTGGACTGGGCCAGCTCAGTGAAAAATACCAGAGTATACCACACACATACACACTCAACCACGCCTGAGAGGTGCATGGTTTTCCAGCTACTCAGGAGGCACAATCCACCTATGGCATAGCCTCCACATCTCATCTACTGCATTGCCAAGAGGTCCTGTTTATTGTCTAGCTGTTCAGAGTGTATCATGTTTAAAGAAACTCTGCAGGTTTGAGGGCAGATGGGCACTTCCATGCTTTCTAATCCACCTGCCTGAGCCTCAGACTGAACTGATAAACAAGCTCTGTCTGGCTCCTAGAAAATGTAGCCTACCTGTTGACTAGAATACCGATGAGGTGCTGACTCGTTCTCTCAGAGAGTCTGTTATCATTAAGTTGGTCATAACATGAGCAGAAACTTGATGACAATACTGAGTGGAACTGTTCTGATACAGCTGGCGCTGCTCAATACATATTTTAGACATGGCCCCCAGGCTTTACTTATGGTTCATTTCAGATGTGGTTGTCTGATTACGATGGGTACATTGATAATGATGCATGGCTGATGAGGTCTATTTATGGAGAGGAGAGTGTTTTTCACAAGGCTGCTGGAGTGATTTACCTTAGAAACAGCACATCCTGGATATCAACCCTTTTACTTTCTCCCGACCTCTCCCGACCTCTCCCTGTCTCTCTATCCCCATTCTGCAGGAGATAGAGAACCCACCGTCTCTCCCTCAGGGGGGACCAGTCGATCAGAAGGCAATCAATTGCTTCATAATATGGCATCATGTCGTAGCGCTCGCGCCACGCTCCAATCAATAGGCAGGCTGTGGTGAATGCTGATGACCTTGTAGTGACTCCACCCAGCACAGCTGGCATGGCTCTGGAGCTGCAGCATAAAGCTAGCCTACTCACTCACTCCTGCAGAATCAATGCCAGTCACACTCCACAGGAGAGGAGGGATTGACATGCTCACGGTCAGCAGCATCTGGATAATGAGACACTCAAAAAGAAACTTAAGTGACTTGACAAGGTTTGAGCAACTTCGTCTCCAACGGCAGTGAATATCGTCGCCAATCCATCACAGGATTTGGCAGGACGCATGCAGACCAAACACTCGTAAACAGGTTCTCAGCGCAGCCCGCGTCTGACGGGCCCAGAAATCATTTCCCGTGGCAGGTTAAGCTGTCAGCAGAGTGCTGGAGGTAGAAAGTGAGCGTGATTGATTGATTGGCTCACCGCCTCCTTGGCCCATCACCCCAGACCCATCACCCCAGAGATTTGTGTCAGACGGAGCAGCAGCAGAGCTCAGCCCAGAGAGAGGGAGGCAGCAGGAACAGCCCCAGTAGTTAAGCTGTGATTCAGTGCCAGCTGTAACTCAGCCATGGAGTTGTTGCTGGCATGATCGGAGCGCTGCTCCCTGTTGGCCTGCCCTGTGGTGCGCTTACTCTACAGTGTATTATTAAATTTACCAGCTACGTCACTGCTGCTCTGAACACCACCACTCTGACCCATTTACACGGCTGGCTGGCTGGATCCACACCACCGGGCTGGCCACACTCACCTTGCTGGTAGGCAGGAAACCAGCGTCACTGCGTCTGTACCAAGCCACTTCTCACTGAGAAACACCAGATAAGCCTAGACCGATTAACTTCCTCCTTTTCACACCTCCATAGATAATGATTGACATTGTCTCTGCTGACTGCCCCTTAAATTCCCCTTAATATGGGGTGTGGATTCTTACCCCACAGGAGGCTATGAAAAGACTGTCATCAGCACTAAACACTAAACCCAGGCAGACTGAGACCTATGGTTATGCTGCCAGCCACACCTACTATATTGTCAATCATAAGAAGTACTTCCAAGGAACTACTCATGCATGTCAATATTAGCCTCCTACCTGAAGAGCATAGCAAGTGGAGACCTAGAGATGCCAATAACATACTGTTGAACTTAAAACCAAGCAGTGTTGTGACAGAATTGAGATATTGAGTACTTCTGTAGAGACAGACACGGAGAGAGAGGTGATCATACGACCACAGGAAAGCCTTCATTAACACGGCTCTTTATTTTGAGTGATAATTGGACAGGCTATTACTCCCAGCCAGCCACAGACCGAGCATTCAGCAGGGTCAGCTCGAAGAGAGGCCTAGACAAAAATGTCCCCTCTAACAGGGACAGCCAACTGTAGTCAGACAGTAAGATTTCATCTGAATCTAAAAAAATACTGTGCACCTGGAGTTATGACTACACGATTAATCGTATTCAGATCAAAATTGCAATATTGGCATGTGCAAATATCCATATCGCAAGAGGTTGCAATTTTCTCCTTTCTTTGACACTTAACACAAGAAAAACTAGACTATGGTACCACCTCCAATGAGAGGCGCTAGACTCCGTTCACTCACCCTCTACATGCACAGAGGATGCTGACCAATCACAAGAGGGCTCTCCCACTCTCTGCACGGCATGCACATACTGGCCAATCACAAGTGTCCGCGCTGGTGAGGAGAGAAGGGGCTTCACCAAAGACAGTACAGTATGAGGTTCAGAAACTCTGTGGCTTTACCTCAAAGTGTGTGTCAAACATGAATGCTGCAAGTGCTAATTAAAATTTCAATTTGGTGCCGAAGGGAGCATCTTCAGCAGTATTTTGGCAAAAATATCCCCAGAGCTGTGGTGACAAGAGGCAACACAACAAAGGTATTCAATCATTTGAAGAATAATCACCCACACTTTGCGATGATTGCATGGTAAAAAAAAGAAGTGCCTAACAGCAGCAAAGCCCCTAAACCACAACCAACCATGTTAAACAGGCATCGATTGTCCATGTATTTTCAAGTGTAACGCCCTATGAAAAACATCCTGTAGACACACAGAAATCAGAGGCCATCACATAGCCAAAGACATGGTTCCTATTTATACTGTCAGCAAAGACGGCTTCAAAAAGAATATAAACAAGCTGGACAGGACATACAAGATTCCATCTTGCACATATTTCCCAAGTCGCCATCCCAACACTGTATAACAAAATTAAAAAGGGAGAAGTTGAAACATGTCGAGTCGAATGACTGGACGAGACAGTTTTTGGACACAGGCTGCACCTTGCAATTGGTAGGCTACGTCTTACATGTTATGGCACTTTGACTCATCATTTCAATTATAAAAGGCATACTTTTACATAATTTACACACTAACAAGTTTCCTATTCCATCTGCAGCCTATGGCTGCCTGAATAAATAATTATCTTAGGTAATTTAAGAACTAAATGGTAAAATAAGATATAGGACCTAATGTTATTACTTAATTAATAAGTGGTGGGATAGAGGAGCACCATTTTGATGATCATGTTAAAAATGCATTTTAGTTAAGAGGTAGGTGTAATAATCCTATGTATTATCAGTGCCAGTCAAAAGATGACAAAAAAAAAAACTTGAATTTGTTATTTTTACTATTTTCTACATTGTAGAATAATAGTGAATATATCAAAACTATGAAATAACACATATGGAATCATGGAGTAACCAAAGAAGTGTTAAACAAATCCAAATATATTTTATATTTGAGATTCTTCAAATAGCCACCCTTTGCCTTGATGACAGCTTTGCACAGTCTTGGCATTCTCTCAACCACCTTCATGAGAAATGCTTTTCCAACCGTCTTGGGAGTTCCCACATATGCTAAACACTTGTTAGCTGCTTTTCCTTCACTCTGCGTTCCAACTCATCCCAAACCATCTCAATTGGGTTGAGGCTCAGGTAATTGTGGAGGCCAGGTCATCTGACGCAGTACACCATCACTCTCCTTGGTCAAATAGCCCGTACACAGCCTGGAGGTGTGTTTTGGGTCATTGACCTGTTGAAACACAAAATGATAGTGGGACTAAGCGCAAACCAGATGAAATGGTGTATCTCTGCAGAATGTTGTGGTAGCCATGCTGGTTACATGTGCCTTGAATTGTAAATAAATCACAGCATCACCAGCAAAGCACTCCCACACCATCAAACCTCCTCCTCCACGCTTCACGGTGGGAACCACACATGCGGAGATCATCCGTTCACCTACTCTGTGTCTCACAAAGACACAGCGGTTAAAACCAAAAATCTAAATTTGGACTCCTCAGACCAAAGGACAGATTTCCACCGGTCTAATGTCCATTGCTCGTGTTTCTTGGCCCAAGCGAGTCTCTTCTTATTTAGTAGTGGTTTCTTTGCAGCAATTCAACCATGAAGGCCTGATTCACACAGTCAGTCTCCTCTGAAAAGTTGATGTTGAGATATAAGCATTTTTTGGGCTGCAATTTCTGAGGCTGGTAACTCTAATGAACTTATTCTCTGTAGCAGAGATAACTCTGGGTCTTCCTTTCCTGTGGCGGTCCTCATGTGAGCCAGTTTCATCATAGCGCTTGATGGTTTGTGATACTGCACTTGAAGAAACTTTCAAAGTACTTGAAATTTTCCGAATTGACTGACCATGTCTTAAAGTAATGATGGGACTGTCATTTGTCTTTGCTTATTTGAGTGGTTCTTGCCATAATATGGACTTGGTATTTTACTAAGCTATCTTCTGTATACCTCCCCTACCTTGTCACAACACAACTGATTGGCTCAAACTCATTAACTTCTCTAGGATAGGGGGCAGCATTTTCACTTTTGGATCAATAGCGTGCCCAATTTCAACTTCCTTCTACTCATCCCCAGAATATAAGATATGCATATTATTAGTAGATTTGGATAGAACACACTCTGAAGTTTCTAAAACTGTTTGAATCATGTCTGTGAGTATCACAGAACTTATGTAGCAGGCAAAACCCAGAGGACTAACCATTCAGATTTAAAAAAAAATTGAGGTCACCATTGAGTTTTCATTGGGATACTAGATTTCTAATCAACCTGTTTGCAGTTCCTAACGCTTCCACTGGATGTCACCAGTCTTTGGAAATAGGTTGAGGTTATTCCTTTGTGCAATGAAGAAGAACGGCCATCTGGAATCAGTGTAACATTATGTGTACTGTTTGATAGTTGCGCAAGACTAGAAAAGTAGCGTTAGTTTGTTGACCTCCTGTATTGAAAACAGATAGACCCGTCTTCAATTTGATCGATTATTAACGTTTATAAATACCTTAAGTTGTATTACAAAAGTAGTTTGAAATGTTTTGGCAAAGTTTAGAGGTAATTTTTTAGATATTTTGTAGTGATGTTGCGGAAATTGGAAGCTGTTTTTTTCTGGATCAAACGCGCCAAATAAATGGACATTTTGGACATATATGGACGGAATTAATCGAACAAAAGGACCATTTGTGATGTTTATGGGACATATTGGAGTGCCAACAAAAGAAATTCGTCAAAGGCATGATTTATTTTTAATTTCTGCGTTTTGTGTTGCTACTGCAGGGTTAAAATATGCTACACTCTTTGTTTACTGTTGTGCTATCATCAGATAATAGCATCTTATGCTTTCGCCGAAAAGCCTTTTTGAAATCTGACATGTTGGCTGGATTCACAACGAGTGTAGCTTTAATTTGGTATCTTATATGTGTGATTTAATGAAAGTTTGATTTTATATATTTTTTTTTGAATTTGGCGCTCTACATTTTCCCTGGCTATTGGCCAAGTGGGACGCAAGCGTCCCGCCTATCCCAGAGAGGTTATTAAGGAATGAAATTCCACAAATTAACAAGGCACACATGTTAATTGAAATGTATTCCAGGTGACTACCTCATGAGCTGGTTGAGAGAATGCCAAGAGTGTGCAAAGCTGTCAAGGCAAAGGGTGGCTACTTTGAAGAATCTGAAATATAAATATAGTTTGATTTGTTTTAACACTTTTTTGGTTACTACATGATTCCATATGTGTCATTTCATAGTTTTGATGTCTTCACTATTATTCTACAATGTAGAAAATAGTAAAAATAAAGAAAAACCCTGGAATGAGTAGGTTTGTCCAAACTTTTGACTGGTACTATAAAAGGACCATACGTCGGGACTACCGGCCGTGGACCTGGGCCCTAGGACCATGCGTCGGGACTGCCGCCCGTGGTGACTCCTTGCTGTCCCCAGTCCGCCTGGCCTTGCTGCTATTCCAGTTTCAGCTGTTCTGCCTGCGGTTATGGAACCGCCACCTGTCCCAGACCTGTTGTTTTTCAACTCTTGATGATCGGCTATGAAAAGCCAACTGAAAATTATTCATGATTATTATTTGACCATGCTTGTCACTTATGAACATTTTTGAACATCTTGGCATAGTTCTGTTATAATCTCCACCCGGCACAGCCAGAAGAGGACTGGCCACCCCTCATAGCCTGGTTCCTCTCTAGGTTTCTTCCTAGGTTTTGGCCTTTCTAGGGAGTTTTTCCTAGCCACCGTGCTTCTACACCTGCATTACTAGCTGTTTGGGGTTTTAGGCTGGGTGTCTGTACAGCACTTCGAGATATTAGCTGATGTACGAAGGGCTATATAAAATAAAATTGATTGATTGATACTGTATGTAGCCTATAAAACAATGTTGAAAAAGATTAGTTTCATTTGGTTTTGTATTTAGTTAGCACAGTATGTATTTATATGATCTAATTTGACAGGTTATTTTCTCTACCCTGACACAGTTTAACCATGTCTGACGATGTTACAAGTTTTCACCCAAGTGTTTGAAAATCACAATCTGCCCCCCCAAAAAAGAAATGTTTTGCTATTAGACATTGTGCAGCCCGACCTGGATTGGAGAGCAGCTCCAGGCTGCAGCACTGTCTGCATGACTCACTGCTGGCTAGAGCCAAGGGCATTATTAAAAACATTGAATTAAACATTCATCCATCTCCTCCAGACACAAAATCCTGCACCCCCAAGGGGGATGCCCCTGCATGCCTCCCCATGCCCCGGGTACTCAGTGAGCACAGTGGGCCACAGCAGAGCCCTCCTTCTCCACAGCCCTCTGTCATCTTCCCTCAGAGGAAAAGAGCACGCCAAGGCAGCTGAACCTGACATTTCGTTCCCACGGTGATGTAGTGACAGCTATTTCGGACAATTGACAAAAGAGAAACAAATCAATGAAAATCTTAAACAAAATAAGTCCCTCCCTCATCCTTAAAAATAAAATAAAGAAACTAGCACCCTTTAACCTAAACCAGTGTGGGGCTTCTGAGTGTGTGTGGCCTCCCACTGCGAGATATTCCCTCCAATGTCTGACCTTCAGGCTACAAATTGCTTCCCATCAGGGTGATTGACAGCCGTTGTTGTGACAGCACTAAGCATGCATGAGCTCCCTCCATCAGAGGCTCCGTGACACAGTCTTCTTTGTATCACTTGCGCTCTCCACCCTTGCTTTCCATGCTGAATCATTATCTCTTCTCTTTATCTCTAGTCAAATGTATCATCCACTTTGTCTCCAGTCCCCATTCTAAATATGTAGCCATTGCTTCCCTACTATACTTTTTCTGTGCTGTCAGTCACACAGTGTTTTTCACTCTTCCTTCCCTTGTTATTTCTCATTCCGTGGCTCTCACCTCAAGCTCCTCTCTCTCCCTGTAGTCTATCTCCTCTGTGTCAGTCTGCCTCCCTGCTATGTGAGGGGTGTCTGCCAGTGTCTGTTGGAACCAGTCACCCTGCAGCGGTCATGCGTTGTCATACTTGCTCTTGTGTAAACATGGCCTGTTTCAAATTAGCTCAACAAGTCATCAAGCAACACTGCTCAGGGGAACACAGTGGTTGACAGCAGGCGTTTCATGTTGTACAGTGCATTCGGAAAGTATTCAGAACCCTTGACTCTTTACACATTTTGTTACGTTACAGCCGTATTCTAAAATGTATTCAATATTTTTCCCCTCTCATCAACCCCCCCAACACACACACACAATAATGACAAAGCAAAAACAGGTCATTTAAAAAAAAATAACTGAAATATTACATTTGCATAAGTATTCAAACCCTTTACTCAGTACTTTGTTGAAGCACCTTTGGCAGTGATTACAGCCAAGTCTTCTTGGGTATGAAACTACAAGCTTGGCACACCTGTATTTGGTTTCTCTCATTCCTCTCTGCAGACCCTCTGAAGTTCTGTCAGGTTGGATGGGGAAAGTCACTGCACAGCTATTTTCAGGTCTTTCAAGTTCGATCGGGTTCAAGTCCGGGCTCTGGCTGTGCCACTCAAGGACATTGAGAGATGTGCCGAAGCCACTCCTGCGTTCTCTTGGCTTTGTGCCTTAGGGTCATTGTCCTCCTGGAAGGTAAACCTTCGACCCAGTCTGAGGTCCTGAGAGCTCCGGAGCAGGTTTTCATCAAGGATCTCTGTACTTTGCTCCGTTCATCTTCCCTCGATCCTGACTAGTCTCACAGTCCCTGCCGCTGAAAAACATCCCCACAGCATGATGCTGCCACCACCACCATGCTTCACCGTCGGGATGGTGCCAGGTTTCCTCCAGATGTGACACTTGACATTCAGGCCAAAGAGTTCAATCTTGGTTTCATCAGACCAGAGAATCTTGTTTCTCATGGTCAGAGTCCTTTAGGTGCCTTTTGGCAAACTCCAAGCGGGCTGTCATGTGCTTTTTACTGAGGAGTGAATTCCGTCTGGCCACTACCATAAAGGTCTGACTGGTTGTGCTGCAGAGATGATGGTTGTCCTTCTGGAGCTATGTCATAGTGACCATCGGGTTCTTGGGCACCTCCCTGACCAAGGCCCTTCTCCCCGATTGCTCAGTTTGGCCGGGCAGCCAGCTCTAGGAAGAGTCTTGGAGATTCCAAACTTCTTCCATTTAAGAATGATGGAGGTCACTGTGTTCCTTCAATGCTACATAATTTTTTGGGTTTCCCCTCCCCAGATCTGTGCCGCGACACAATCCTGTCTCGGAGCTCTACAGACAATTCCTTCGATCTCATGACTTGTTTTTTGCTCTGACATGCACTGTCAAATGTGGGCCCTTATATTAGACAGGTGTGTGCCTTTCCAAATCATGTCCAATCAATTAAATTTACCACCGGTGGACTCCAATCAAGTTGTAGAAACATCAAGGATGGAAACAAGATGCACCTGAGCTCAATTTCAAGTCTCATAGTAAAGGGTCTTAACACTTTCATTTTAATATATTTGCAAAATATCATTATGGGGTAGTGTGTAGATTGATGAGAGAAGGGGGAAAGGGGTCTGAATACTTTCCGAATGCACCGTAAACTATACAAAAGGGAAGAAAACAAAAACATAGCCTAAATACAATCAGAGAAACCTTCTATCCTGACACTGCATAATGCTAGTCAATAAACACTACACGAACTGCAAAAATTGGGTGACTTCCAATGTTCACTCTAAGCTGTGTGCTTGCGAGGCCGCGCACCTCCAGGACTGCCGCACAGAAGAAAATGTCAAGCAACGCAGAGAAGACCCAAGAGATTGAACTTCACTGAGTTCACCCTATTAGTTTGCCCTATATAGATGTTTGACCACCAGAGGGCATCTTTGAGAAACACTTGGTAGAATTACGCATTGGCATTACCAGAGAATTTAAAACCTTTTTAGTAATAACATAGTATATGGGATTGATTAAGAAATTTGGCTTAATTAATTTGATTAATATTATGGTGTTTCCATTCATAGAAAAATTGTCAGTTTGTAAATTCAGACCGTTTCGCAAACGGAGCGCACAGTGGACGTTCGGGGCGAGGAGTAGGATTGATTTGAGCGTTCTGGCCTTACAACGGCAGTCAAGCACCCAAGCTAACGTTGGCTAGCTACTTCCAGACACAAATGAGACCACTTTGACCATTTTACTCACCCTAGCAGAGCTGGAAAGGCAGTATGTGTTAACCAGAGTGTTGGTGACTGTAAATGTGCTCCTGGAAACAATTTAATTACGTTTTTTCCCTGACGTTTACTGACACCGGCCATATTCAACGGGAGTTGAGCGCTCGTAAAGTAATTATTCTGTGCTCTGGTACACTCAGAGGAGTGTGTTCTGAAATCCGTGTAGATAGTTGGCTGGACACATTAAATTAACGTTCTTTTCTGATCAAAACTAGTTCACTGCATCCGCCGTGGAGCCCAGTTCCATAATATGACCATATTTCCCAGCTGCTTGCTATCGTTTTGAAGTAATCGCGAAAAAACTGGCCTTATTTTAGTGCATTTTTCACCCTGCCAGCTCCTAGTAGTTCTTTTGAGCACTGTGCCACCAACTCGCCTTCTGAACTTTTTATTCCCAGCTTATTGTTCAACGTCACAATGACTGCTTCACTATTGTTGGCAATGAGACCTGCTCATGTTGTTTTATAGTTAAAATGTAAAGAACAAAATGTAAACAACCAAAATAATCACTGCGGTCTTCCCATTGTTTCCTATGGGGGAAATATAGGCATGTCTGTCTATTTCGCCAAATATCTCGTGTGTATATTTAGATTTTTTTTAAATGTCGGGTGTAACCGGTGTGAAATGGCTAGCTAGTTAGCGGGGTGCGCACTAATAGTGTTTCAATCGGTGATGTCACTCGCTCTGAGAACTTGAAGTAGTTGTTCCCCTTGCTCTGCAAGGGCTGCGGCTTTTGTGGAGCGATGGGTAACGATGGGTAACGATGCTTCGAGGGTGGCTGTTGTCTGTGTGTGCAGAGGGTCCCTGGTTTGAGCCCAGGTAGGGGCGAGGAAAGGGACGGCAGCTATACTGTTACACTGGCACCATTTTAAAATCAGGATAATCTCCGCTTTGTAATTACGTAAGTATGGGCAGCGAGCTCTTTTGTCATCGATCGCTAGACAAGAAATAGTCCGAATTTTTTAAACAATTTTTTATGGAATTCTTAGCATCATTACTGTCAAAACAGGCTCTGCGAACGTTAAATTCAATTAATTTGCTGTGGGCTCGCACTAGTGTTCCAGTTTAGCCAACATTAAGATGTTTTTCAGCCTTGGGTGAATTTTGACTCGTTCTATTGTCCAGCCTATAGATAGCCAGAGCAAATTTACGAAAGCACTCAAATATCCATTGAGAAAGCACAAAGACTATACCATTTAGTTAAGCTTGATGTATAACTACTAACGTTAGTTATTGCCAGATGTTCACTGTCCGAGGAACAGGCCGTGGAAGCTTTATTGCTGGCAAAAGTGTTCATAACCAGAGGTAATTAAACTGTTGTGTTATTTTTCTCCATCTCTGCCTGTTTTGTTATACATGGAACCTGTCTTGCATGCATTAATTTTAAAAAACTTAAAATGTCAGCTGCTACTTTTCAGATTTACACCACATAAACACAGCCATTTTCACTGGACTATCTGTTGCTGCCAAGTCATGATTTCCCTGGGGGTTAGCCTTGCAATAACCAAGTGGTGAGACACATAGCCCTCAATATTTAAATGTTTCAGGTACACTCCGATAGGTGTCTTCGTCACATACAGTATCTTCTATTGACATTATCTTCTATTGTTTGCCATCATGTGTCTGTTTTTCAGCATAAAGTACTCTGTAGCCACTTAGTGTGGACACCAGGTGAGACCACACACAATAACATTCTCTTTTTCACTTCATCCCTCTGCCCCTTCTCCCTGAAATCCTCTAGGTTATATCAGCTGTTTTGGTGAACCCCTCCCGCATCTGAACTGGCTGACAGAGGGCACAGCATGATCATAGGTGAGATGTCACTTGGTCGGGTCAACAGGAAGTATTATTAAAGAGATGCTTTACATTGAAATACAGAGAGATGTAGTAGTCCCAGAGTTAATGATCCAAGGTCAGTTCCGCATTTCACCTCCTGATTTAAGATGACCGTGTTAGAATAAAAAAAACAAGGCTTAATCATGCTCTCTCTCTATCCATTTGTCACTCGTCTGCAGGTATGTTTTGATGTGAGAGAGGAAGCCAGTCCCGTCATCACCACCTCACCCGCTCTTAAGATAAACTTCGGGCCAACTGGGAGCCCAAGGCTGGTTAAGAGACACCGCAATTGTGATAAACAGAGTATTAGGGTAGCACTGTAATTCATGAATCATTGCAAAATTCTCACAACATTCAAGTTTCCGCTCACAAGACCTACACTTTGCTCAGTGCCCCAAAAAATTACAGGGAACATTGATGACGTCACAAATTTGCTTTAATGGAAATACCACTGAGCCAGTCTCCAAATTTCAAAATATTCTATACACAGAAGACTATCATGTCACAATCTTAACTGAATAAAAAGACAATTCATTTGTAACTTGCCTAGTTAAATAAAAGGTTAAATAAATATTTTTCCCCAGATGACACTACCGCTGAGCTGTTTCTTTCCCTGTCTCGTGTTGTGACAGACACGGATGGAGTTGTGATCCAGAGGGATGGCCATGGTGGAAAGAGGCGTGTGTGAGGGCCAGCCCAGCTCTTTCCTTCCCTTAGCTCCCTGGGTAATTATGTGCTCCATTCTGTCATCCCCCAGGAGACTCTTGGCTGAGAGAACACATCCCCCCCTCCACAGTCCATCACACGCAGCAGCCCCCCCCCCCCCCCTTCAGAGCACGACCGGGCTCAGCCACTCCAGCCCACACTCTTGTATCCCGTATGATTCCCCTTGTCCCCCTCCGTACCCTCTGATTCCCCTTGTCCCCCTCCGTACCCGCTGATTCCCCTTGTCCCCCTCCGTACCCGCTGATTCCCCTTGTCCCCCTCCGTACCCGCTGATTCCCCTTGTCCCCCTCCGTACCCGCTGATTCCCCTTGTCCCCCTCCGTACCCGCTGATTCCCCTTGTCCCCCTCCGTACCCTCTGATTCCCCTTGTCCCCCTCCGTACCCGCTGATTCCCCTTGTCCCCCTCCGTACCCGCTGATTCCCCTTGTCCCCCTCCGTACCCGCTGATTCCCCTTGTCCCCCTCCGTACCCGCTGATTCCCCTTGTCCCCCTCCGTACCCGCTGATTCCCCTTGTCCCCCTCCGTACCCGCCGATTCCCCTTGTCCCCCTCCGTACCCGCCGATTCCCCTTGTCCCCCTCCGTACCCGCTGATTCCCCTTGTCCCCCTCCGTACCCGCTGATTCCCCTTGTCCCCCTCCGTACCCGCTGATTCCCCTTGTCCCCCTCCGTACCCGCTGATTCCCCTTGTCCCCCTCCGTACCCGCTGATTCCCCTTGTCCCCCTCCGTACCCGCTGATTCCCCTTGTCCCCCTCCGTACCCGCTGATTCCCCTTGTCCCCCTCCGTACCCGCTGATTCCCCTTGTCCCCCTCCGTACCCGCTGATTCCCCTTGTCCCCCTCCGTACCCGCTGATTCCCCTTGTCCCCCTCCGTACCCTCTGCTCTCGGTTCTTCTCCCGGCTACTTTGCCTCCCCACTCTGTCATTCTACACGTCTGTCTCGTTCTCTCACTTGCTCGCTCCCTCTCTCCACCCTCTGAAAACAAGTTCAATTCAACAGCTCGTTCTCTCAACGTTTATCCATTTGTCAGATTGCGAAATGGGCCATTGTATTTCAAAATCACTCACATTCTCTCAAATCTCATGAAGTAATTAAGAACTCTGAAATCCGCTAATTAACACATTAAGATTAGGGCCTACCTGCTCATGCTTAAGGATTAATGCAGATGCTGATAATGATTGATAAGCACAAGCCTTTACAAATGGAGTGTGCAAGCACGTCCTTCTTAAGTAATTCCATTAGCCTTGACAATTTGTGTTAATGTGACAGTGGTAAAATCCACAGATTATAATGACTATGGCTGGGCGATATGACGATATATATCGTGTGACGATAGAAAAACGTCTATCGTTTCATATTATGCTCTATCGTTTATTTTGTTGTGTCGCAAATCACACTCTTTACAGCAATATTTCTCATCAATTGGAAGGAAATTTGCAACACAAACAAACATGGAGGACAGTGAACGTGACACGAAGCTCGTACCTGAAAGAGTGGCTACTTCGGTCGCATGGACGAGGTTTGGGTATGAAAAGTCTGACACGGACCAGAAAACCGTCCTCTGCAAAATATGCCGCAGGCCGGTCCCGACAACAGGCTCAAAACACCTACGCAAGAATAATGTGAAACAGTATGGAGAAAGTCTACAAAAAAGTACAGTCGAGTGCTCAAAACAAACCCGACTCAGACGCTGCAAGAGGCTTTTGCCCGCGGCACACCATATGGCAAAGAATCACAAAAGACGGAAGGAGGTAACAGCTGTCGTTACAACTTACATCTGCAAAGACATGGCCCCAATTTACACAATGGAGAAACAAGGGTTTCGTGAGTTGGTGCCAACACTCGACCCAAGGTACCAAATTGATATGCGACACGTATTAATGCCAAAATAACATGCAACAGGCAAGCACCCTGCCCCAAAAAATATATATTAGGCCTATATTTATGTTGTTTGCAACTAACATTGAAGTGTTTTAGATTTTATACATTAATACTTTATATTTTGTTACACGCTTAATTAAAGATTTGCACAAAGGTTCTAAATAAAAGGAGAAATAATCAAATATGAGTAAGAACCTTTTTTTGAGTATAATTCAACATGTAATAAGAAATAGGCCTTCACATGTGGTCATTTTATATAAACTATTTATTCATTGAATTTACAGAAAATGTGCTATATCGTGATATGAAATGACCTATCGGGACATGAGATTTTGGCCATATCGCCCTAAATGACTCTATTCCATAATTTTAACAGACGCGCACGCACGCACACTGTAGGCTATTATTGCTTTCAGTGTGACCCGATCAAATCGGTCAAAGAGGATATAAATATTCAAGTAGACCGAAGACTTATAATTCATTTACCATTGAAGTCCCTGTCCATTGTGAAGCTACACTAAAATAGAGCAATACATGCCTCCCATTCCCTCCACTTAGATGAAGCATATTCTTGCAGAGCAGAACATTTGTGAGTGTGCAAGTTCAGTCTGAGCGCTACTGCAAACCTCAGTTTAACACCATCACACTAAACTGACAAAACACTCAAACATCTGGACATCAAAATGTCGATGTGAAGCGTCAACAGGTTGCAGTCTACATACCAAACAGTAGCCGAGTTAACGCAATTCTAATAATTTGGTTTGGAATATGAGAATCACCAGCGGGACGCACAGCAGTGAGCCAAAAATCCTACCTCTGCACAAACATGTCTGGAACAAAGTGGCAAGCAACAATCAACAAGGAACGTCACGTCCCCCAAAACCACAGCCTGAGGCATCACGTCACAACAACCAAAGAGCATTAGCCCCTGATCCCGACCATTAATCAAGTCAAAAAGGCCCCGCCAGGACCTGGAGCAGCTCAAGGTGCAGCATACCAACACACAGCACAGCCATCAGGAAAACTGTGCTGATCCAGCAGCAAGATGTCACAATCTAGCACTGATTGGTTTCATGTGCTGGCTACTTTCGAATATGATAGCTGATCACTGCTGTCAGGCGTATGCTGCTAATGCAAAGATGTGCATCTTCTGGTATAAGAATGCTTCAAAAACGTACTCCAACTATTAACAGCAGAACTCGGGAGGTCAGGTCACAAAACACACAGTGCTTTCTTGTTGGAGAACCAAAGTGAGTGCAGTGGCAGTGCACAGATTTAGCATACTTGGGCATTGTGTGGGATTGGGTGAGAGTTGGGCCTCCCCATGCATGTTGATATTGCTTCTGTAGCACATGTTAGCACTAGAGGTCTTCACGGATACACCTGTACCCGAATACCCGAGACCAGATCCAGGAACCTGAATTAATTGTCACGGGTATGAGTAATTTTAACTGACTTGTCCAGAAGGACCCATACAGAGCCGAATGCGCCTGCTGCAGTAGAGAGAGAACTTGTATAATTTATGCTGCTGCTCTGTGCTTTTCACGAGAATGCCACGTGTAGCTTGTTGTTGGCCAATCATAAATCATCAAAGCGACGTTACACTAGTCATAGATCCTCCATGTGGGGCAAAAGTTAGGAGAAACACCACATGACCAAAAGTATGTGGACACCTGCTCATCAAACATCTCATTCCAAAATCATGGGCATTAATATGGAGTTGGTCCCCCTTTGCTGCTTTAACAGCCTCCACTCTTCTGTGAAGGCTTTCCACTAGATGTTGGAACATTACTTCCATTCAGCCACAAGAGCATTAGTGAGGTCGGGCACTGATGTTTGGTAATTAGGCCTGGCTCGCAGCCGGCGTTCCAATTCATACCAAAGGCATTTGATGGAGTTGAGGTCAGGGCTCTGCGCAGGCCAGTCAAGTTCTTCCACACCAATCCCGACAACCCATTTCTGTATGGACCTCGCTTTGTGGGGGGGGGGTACTGTCATGCTGAAACAGGAAAGGGCATTCCCCAAACTGTTACCAATGTTCAAAGTACAGAATCGTCTAGAATGTAATTGTATGCTGTAGCATTAAGATCCTCCAAACTTTACAGTTGGCACTATGCATTGGGGCAGTTAGAGTTCTCCTGGCATCTGCCGAACCCAGATTTGTCCATCGGACTGCCAGATGGTGAAGCGTGATTCATCACACCAGAGAACGCGGTTCCATTGCTCCAGATTCCAATGGCGGCTAGCTTTACACCGCTCCAGCCGACGCTTGGCATTGCGCATTGTGATCTTAGGCTTGTCACGGCTGCTCTGCCATGGAAACCCATTTCACGAAGCACCCGACGAACAGTTACTGTGCTGTCGTTGCTTCCAGAGGCAGTTTGGAACTCGTAGTTTGTGTTGTAACCGAGTACAGAGAATTGTTACGTGCTATGCGCTTCTGCACTTGGCGGTCCTGTTCTGTGAGCTTGGTTGGCCTACCACTTTGCGGCTGAGCCGTTGTTGCTCCTAGACATTTCCACTTCACAATAACAGCACTTACTGTTGACCGGGGAAGCTTTAGCAGGGCAGAAATGTTACGAACTGACTTGTTAGAAAGGTGGCATCCTATGACGGTGCCACGTTGAAAGTCACTCAGTTCTTCAGTGAGATCATTCTACTGCCAATGTTTGTCTACAGAGATTGCAAGGCTGTGTGCTCGATTTTATACACCTGTCAGCAATGGGTGTGGCTGAAATAGCCGAATCCACTAATATGAAGGAGTGTCCACCTACTTTTGTTTATACATTGTATCTAATCAATAGAGGAAGATGGAATTAAAATGTCGGCTGCTACTTTATATTCGGAATGGAGTTGTTTGTAACTGTGTAGGACGATAAAGCGTGGCAGATGTTGCCTACCCTCGCCACCTGGGGGACAGCTCGTCGGGAAGTCCAGGATCCAGTTGCAGAGGAAGGGGTTCAGTCCCAGGGTCCTGAGCATAGTGATGAGCTTGGAGGGCACTATTGTGTTGAACGCTGAGCTGTAATCAATGAACAGTATTCTCACATAGGTTTTCCTCTTGTCCAGGCGGGAGAGGGTAGTGTGGAGTGCAATAGAGATTGTGTCATCCGAGTATCTGTTGAGGCAGTATGCGAATTGGAGTGGTTCCAAGGTGTATGGGATGAGGGTGTAGACGTGAGCCATGACCATTCTCTGAGCACGCATCCTGGTAATCCGTCTGTCCCCGCGACCTTGTGAATTTTAACCTAGACTAGGGAGAGCGAGATCACACAGTCATCCGCAACAGCTGGTGATCTCATGCAATTTTTGCTTGTAAGCAGGAATCAGGAGGATAGATTTATGGTCAGATTTATTTGCCAAAGGGAGGGCGAGCATTTCATGCTGGTCCCTCAGTTGGTAGAGCATGGCGCTTGCAACGCCAGGGTTGTGGGTTCAATTCCCAAAGGGGACCAGTACGAAAAAAGTATGAAAATGTATGTACTCACTACTGTAAGTCGCTCCGGATAAGAGCGTCTGCTAAATTATGTAAATGTAAAAATGTTGTGAAACGGATCAGTTTCCCTGCATTAAAATCACCGGACATGAGAAGCGCCACTTCTGGATGTACATTTTCTTGTTTGCTTATGGCCCTACACAGCTCGTTGAGTGTGGTCTCAGTGCCAGCGTCGGTTTGTGGTGGTAAATAGACAGCTACAAAAAATATAGATAAATAGGTAAATGTCATGAGGTATTCTAACTCAGGCAAGCAAAAACTTAATACTTCCTTAAAAAGGGTAGGAAACACGCAACACAGTGTAGTCAAAGAGTTAGTAACTTAGAAGTAGTCACGATCTGGTTACCTATACGTGCAAAAAGTTACATATTCAGAATTTATTAACTTATTTCCAGATATCTTCTAAACGACCCATTTCTCAACATCAAGTGGAGGATCTGCTCTGTACTACTGAGCAGCTAGCTCAAGCTGGCCAACGTTAGCCACTAGCGATGACAGCATGTAATTACATTCCAAACCAAGTGTTGGCGGTGGTGAGCTACAATCCACCAATCGCAGGAAGTGTGATGTAAACAGGAAGTTGATGGGGCACGTGCGGCCATGAAGCATGCTCTTCACAGACTTTGTGGTTGTGTTATCGATTTGGAACCCATTTGCATGGCAGGCCCTGGTGCCTTCTACCCGTGGGCTCAAATCGATAGAGAAAATCAAACTTTGTAGTACCTCGTCTGTTCTCCTTTTTGTTTTGTCAACTTTTTAGCATATTCCCTGCTTAGTACGCTATAAGAGTTTTGTAACCTTTTCCACCTTGGCTTAGTGCTAGCGCGATAGATTCCAGATATCCGTCAGCTATCTATTTGGGATTTCCCTGAGACTCTCCATCAGCCAGTGAAGCGCGCGCCTCCTCCTGGCTTTGGTAGCTAACTCAGCTCCAAAAATAGCTATCCATTTCCAAAACTTTGGTTAACTTTAATGTAGCTGTAAGCTAGGTGTTGATAGCAACTGGCTGACTCGTGTAGTGCTAACATAACATTAGCAGGCAAGTAGGGCTAACGTTGGCAGGCTAGTTGGCTATCAACCTTGCAAGTTGGTTTGTAACAATAAATTCATTAAGTAATTACTTGTAAGTTGCCTGAAAATTACACTGAAACCAGTATTCATGACCGCAAACGATTTGGTTTAATTTTAAGTTATTTCTGTTGGAGTTTACATTATAGAAGACAGGCTGGCTTGCCGGGTCCTCCATATAACATCACCTTACGGAATAATATTTTCCAACATGACTTCGGCATTCTGATCAGTTTTATGTAATAACTCAAACAATAGAAAAGTGAGGTGTGACTTTGCATTAAGACTTTTGAGGTGTATACTAATGCAAATACATATGCTACGTTTATGCTACCTACCCTTTAACAGAGATCACGCACCAGCTGTTAAAGATACACACCACCCCCTCTTCGTCTTACCCGAGGCTGCCGAGCGGTCTTGACGATGCATGGAAAAAACAGCTAGATTTATGTTAGCCATGTCCTTGTTCAGCCACGACTCCGATAAACATAAAATATTACATTTCTTTAGGTCCCGTTGATAGGATACTATCGAACAGAGCTCGTCCAGTTTGTTCTCTAGTGACTGTACATTTGGCAAAAGAACGTAGGGTATAGTAGTCTCATCAAAGTAGTCTCGTCTGGATGCCGGCTCATCTGCCTCTCTTGCACTGTTGCTTCATCTTTCAAATCACAGAGATTAGGGCATGGTCAGGAGTAGGGTTGGGTGGTATCCTGGTTTTCATATCGTCATACCATCCTTCTCTCACCCCGGGAGATACATTATTACCAGTTTAGTACACATGCGACAGTCCAAAAAAAATGCCAAAAACCCAATTGGGTGTCTATTACCTGAATGCTAACAAAATTAGCACAAGTAATAGCGAAATTCCATGGAGCCTGCTAGCTAAATGTGATAAATTGCAAAGACAGGCAAGCCAGCTCACAAAGTTTTACATATATAGGTAGAAGCTACCGAATGTCATTTTTGGTGAGTTTGGACATTTACAAGTGAATGTGGACGAGAGAAAGTTGACGCATGCAGTACTGGCTCTCGAGCAGCATGTCTACACCAAAGATTTTTTATAACTAACCCTATCTGTGTCAACACACTGTCTGTGTGGAGTCTGCTCTGCTCGGAGGGGGGAGGAGCAGGTGGGCCGAGAACAGAGAGGAGAAAAAAATGAAGGAAATCAACATAGCAATGACAGCTGTACAGATAACTCATGCAAAAGGCTTTGACTTCAACATGGCAAAAAGCTAAAACAATATGATGCCCCGTCATTAATTCAGTCACTTACTTAGATTAGCCCTGGTTTGCAGTCGACGTTCCAATTCATCCCAACGGTGTTTGATGGGGTTGAGGTCAAGGCCCTGTGCAGGCCAGTCAAGTTCTTCCACACCGATCTCAACAAACCGTTTCTGTATGGACCTCGCTTTGTGCACAGGGAGCATTGTCATGCTGAAACATGAAAGGGCCTTCCCCAAACTGTTGCAACAAAGTTGGAAACACAGAATTGTCTAGAATGTAATTGTATGATGTAGCATTAAGATTTCCCTTCACTGGAACTAAGGGGCCTAGCCAAACCATGAAAAACAGCCACAGAACATTATTCCTTCTCCACCAAACTTTACAGTTGGCACTATGCATTGGGTCAGATAGCGTTCTCCTGATATCCACCAAACTGCCAGATGGTGAAGCGCGATTCATCACTCCAGAAAACTCGTTTCCACTGCTCCAGAGTCCAATGGTGGAGAGCTTTACACACCACTCCAGCCGACGCTTGGCCTTGCGCATGGTGATCTTAGGTTTGTGCGCGGCTGCTCGGCCATAGAAACCCATTTCATGAAGCTCCCTACGAACAGTTCTTGTGCTGACGTTGCTTCCAGAGGCAATTTAGAACTGAGTCTTTCAACCGAGTACAGGCGATTTTTACGCACTACGCGCTTCAGCACTCACTGGTCCCGTTCTGTGAGCTTGTGGCCTACCACTTTGCAGCTGAGCCGTTGTTGCTCCTAAACGTTTCCACTTCACAATAACAGCAATTACAGTTGACCGGGGCAACTCCAGCAGGGAAGAAATTTTACGAACTGGCTTGTTGGACATGTGGCATCCTATGACGGTGCCACGTTGAAAGTCACTGAGCTCTTCAGTAAGGCCAATCTACTGCCAATGTTTGTCTATGAAGATTGCATGGCTGTCTCCATATGGTCACATGCCACAAGGCAAAATTGAAGCCAGAAACTGTCAATAGGCTGGTGTTCCTGGCACAGAACTTGTGAAGAGGGAGGCAGTGAATTGTTACATGTTGAACTGAGAAACATACAGACTGTCTGGTGAATGCTTGAAGAAGTTAGTTTGAAAAGGTTTACAACTTGAATTCATAATGTCCAGTATTATGCTGCAAAAACAGGCTGCACTTCTTATATTTGGCAGGAAAAAGTTAAAATAATTTTTAATTTTCTTTACATCCTGAATATTTTAAATATTTGTTTTATTTAATTTTACTGCATATATATTTAACGCATACCTTTGCTTATGTTTCATGTTTGCACAGGTTTACCATAGAAGTAAAAAAAAATATACAAAATACAAAAATAAAGTGCAATGCTTTCTGTTTCTATAGGGTTAAAAGCAATATTTTCTAATTTATTAACTTTGAAGGGCTCATAAAATGTTTGTTTTATTAAAGTACAGTATATCGTGATATATCGTTATCGTCCAGAAAGTGGAAAATATTGTGAAATAAACTTTAGTTCATATCGCCCACCCCTACCACACACACACACACTGTTAAAGTGTGAATCATTTGGCTGAGAGCATACTGCATCAAACAGAGAGAAAATATGCCTAATTAGTACTCATTACAATAAGAGCCAGGCTTACAACAAGCAAACAACTGCATCAAAGGTTAACAATTCAGATCAAATGGGAATGTGACAACCCACTTCAATGATGTCATGCAATTCCATTTACCAAATAGAGGCAATTGGGCTGTTGCCAAAAGCTCCATGGTAAGGGGCTTGGACATAATTGTCATGACATCCCCTCATTAACATAAAGCATGCTAACACCCACTGTGACGTACCAGTATCTGTTAATTTGCCCTGGACGTACCAAATCTGAACCAATCATAGACGTAGATGTTTCACAAGTTTGGACAGCACAGCAGAGAACAGTACAGTAAAAGAAATGTAGAGTACAGTATAATGTACTGTATTCTACATAGGCCATCTACTTTGCTGCACTGTGATGTCCAAAATGGTAAAACATGGACATCCATGATTGGTTCCGATTTGGTCTGGTCCGGACCAAACAAATGTGGTCTTTGACACAGGAGGTTGGTGGCACCTTAATTGGGGAAAACAGGCTCATGGTAATGACTGGAGCGGAATGGTATCAAATACATTGTTTCCAGGTGTCTGATGCCATTCTATTTGCTCTGTTCCGGCCATTATTATGTGCGGTTCTCCCCTCAGCAGCCTCCTGTGCCTTGGGAGCGGAGCTCATTAAAACAATAGCCAGTGTGTAGAATAATACCCAAATACGCAAAAGGAGGATATTACATATTTGTACTTTTGTGTACCTATTCTGGATACATCACCATGAAGAGAATGATATTCATAATGCATTTCTGTATAGTACAGATAAGGGACCTATGATGTAATTCCGTTGCCGTTATTTCGTTACCAGATGTAAATCCACCTCACCTACTATAGTTTAATAAAACTATTTCTTTTCAAACTCAAGGTATCATGTCGTAAAATCTGAGTGAGATTCTACCGTAATACTGTTACCAAACTTTGCATCTGCACAGTTCTTCCAGTAAATGTGTTATGACATTCTCTGTGTAACTTGTTCAAAGTAGGTCTTGTGCTTAGAGTTGTATGGTTTGTTAAACTTTGAAATCAATGTTTTTTGCTTGGCATACATTTTAAAACAAAATCTGAGTCAAACCATAATTCCGTTAATGTGGAATTGCCCAGTACACAACATTTCGATTAGCAGTAAACCGGTCAGTGTTTTCCCAGTGGTAGACCAAAGGTGTCAGCAGAACACTCATTCTAAAACCACAGCTGGAAAGGTTAGAGCATGGAGGGACTCTTCTGCAGGCTCACAAATGACTCATCTATCTCTAGATTTCATCTATCTCTAGATTTCGTCAGGCAGCTGATGATAAGTACCTGTAAACTCACACTGACAACTTATCAGCAGTACCCAGAACTCAGGCTGGAGTGCTAAACATGAAATTTAAAGGGAATCACGTAAAAAAAATCTGAATGCATATCATGATGATGTCATCTTAGTTTCCCATTGCAGTGATAGCCCAGAAATAGGTTTCTAATGGGGGGGGGGGGGTAATTTCTCTCACTCTGCTGAGTAGCATTTATGCTCCACTCATACAGGAGTAATAAAGGCCTAGTGCACTAATTTGGTGGGGGAGAGGGAATAATCCCAATTATTTGTTTTTCTTTTTTTCAGGGGGTGCTGCAGCACCTCAGCACGCCTAGCTACTTCCCACGGCTATGCCAACTACTGATGTTTAATCCTACAGGTAGCCTAAGTGATATATTCTAACAGATGTTTCAAGCTACAGATGTCTTGTTTCAATCTGGTGATACTAATGTCAAATTCAGAGATTCATTTGGGAGCTGCTTTATTCTAGCAGCTCCATACAGCTATTATGAAGTAAGGTCCCTCATTCCCACCCCATCCCCCTCTCTGGCTACCAACAGCACACCTAGTTGACTCAATTCACTCACTATCCATACAATAATGAAATAAATGCATGGCCACAATGCAACATGCCTACGTCAATCAATAAATCAAAGTATTACTACGGAAATTGGTAGACGATTAATGTTGATTTCAATAAATTGCGATGCTTTACTGCAGGAGTAAAACAACACCCGTTCAGACGTACCTTGTGGATGTGCCCTTCCTCACATCGCATATGCTGCATTTAAAAGCCTCTGCACTGTTCTTGAAGGTGCAGACGCTACAGTCCCAATATCCGTCGTCAGCACTTGGTTTAGCTTGTCTTTTTGGCCTTAGAAATATAAAAATATAAAGTCAAGTTAGTTTATTACATATAATTAATTTGGTTATGACTGTTGTTAGTGCTGACGACATGCAGTACCCCCTAAATTAAAAATCGGCTAACTTAAACTAATACAGGAAGAAAAAAAATCGCTGTCAGGTTATCCATTCGAATCCCGAATAACCTACGCAGCGCGAGTTTCTCGATTAGATCAGTCACTAGCTAAAATTAAGGTCCTTGCTATCTGGGATCCTTGGGACGTCCCTATCCCATTGAAGTTGACGTTTAAAATTGTTATGGTAAGGGTTGTTATGGTTGAGGTAGGAGTTAAGATTAGGATAGGGATGACCCAAGGATTCTGGATAGCACTAACCCTAGAATCAAGCGACCTAGCTAGAATTTCGGTTAGCTAGCTAGCTAACGTTACAACATTCGATTGTATCGCGGCTTAGCCTAATGTCTGTTCGGAGCTAAGCATGTTAGCTAGCAAAACGAATGTCAAATAATGTCCACTCGACATTGATCTTCGAACGACTTCTGTTGACATTGAATATAATTTTCTAGAATGGCAGGCATATCCACTGAAAATTTCCCTTTGTCTGAGAGTGACTGGTAGAGAGTAGGGAGCGAGAAGCCGCCATAGTGCCTGTGCACTATTCTAGCTCTGGCATACAAACTGAAAAAAGGGAGAAACACTCCTTGAGAAATCATCCGAATATCAACCGCAAACGCCATGGAATTCTCGCAAAACAAGTCTAAATCGACACAAAACCGACTGGGGTATACGGTTAAATACCTGGTAGGGCTTTTCTTGTCGCCCATGGTGAAGAACTGTCTTCCAAAAGAAGAAAAGGTCTTCAGTAATAATCAGTAATTGTTGTAGGTTGTGCGCGGAGGATCCAGATAGAACCGCTGCTAAAGCTGGCAGTTAAGCTCGCATTCAGCGGCAGGGCGACTGCACACCGCGTGACTCCAAGACGCCCAATCACCGCATGCCTCGGTTTAAAAGTCTGGTTGGAAATAAGAGAAATTGGTAGCTCGCTATATATTTCCCCGAAATATTCTGTATCGAAATGAGATTATGCGCTTTATAGTCGAAATGTAGGAATTACAGTGCCAGCCCAATGTATTCACAGGTTTCGTGAGTGTCATACTGTGCAGTACCACAGCATGAGCTGGTGTCATTGCATTTTATGCCTACTCACATTGAAGATGTAGCTGGTGGAGTTCATCTTGGGACACAGGTGCATATAAAGTTATTCCCCATCATCCCTTTTCAATCGTGACAGGTGTAAGTCAAAATGTCTAGGCCTACTAATAAACCAAATGTATGTTGAGTGCTATCAGAGCAGTCCAGTCAATTTAGCCTGTAGGGCTTTTGTCCCTATCATACCTGTCTGTGAGATTAGCCTACTGTCTTTGCATTGAGATGGACATGTTTCAGTTGTTTCATCTTCTGTGGTTGTAGTGTGCCCATACTGCCTAACATTTGAAAGGACTCAAGGAAATGGGGATTGCCTTATGTTTCAAATAAGACATAGAAGAAAGGATTACCTCAGATACTAAACATTCACCTTGAATGATCATTTGTATTTAGATACAAATGTTCACCTTACTCATCATTTCCAAAATTCCAGACATCCTGGAGGACCCCCTAAATAATTTGCAGATACTCCTAGCTTTAGTGGGCTACTTCATCATGCACCCCTTGAAGGCTTCCCTCCCTCCTGCACAGGACAAGACTCTCTCTGTGGAGGAGATGAAGCATGAATCGTATAGCGTCATTAGCCACTTGCCATGGCTCCTGGTCCTCTATGTATGCACAAATGACTAAATCGCTTTGGATAAAAGTGTCTGCTAAATAGCATATATTATTGTGAATCTCTCCCTTCTATCCACCAAGTGGAGAGGAGAAGATACGATCACTTACTTCTGCTGTGTCACTGTCATTCTTATCACACCGGCTCTGCCCTCTACCCAGTGATTATACACTCTTAGAAAAAAGGGTTCAAAAAGGGTTCTTCAGCTGTACCCCATATGAGAACCATTTTTGATTCCAGGTAGAACCCTCTGTGGAAAGGGTTCTACCTGGAACCAAAAAGGGTTCTTCAAAGGTTGTCCTATATGGGGACAGGCGAAGAACCATTTTAGGTTCTAGATATCTGCTTAGCTCATAGCATGCTGCTCTAGAGGCTCATCTGCTCATCATGATATTAATAACCTGAATTCAATCATAACAGCATTACGCATTGCCTGGCTCATTCTGTAATTCATTCAAGGGAAAATTGGGCATTTTTGATGTTACAGTAATAAGGGTGACATTATAAGAAAAGCAACAAATGAAAAGAGAATTGGGGGAGGGGACAGAGACGAGAAATGATACCATGCATTAGGCAATTCAAGAGTGTGACTGAAACAGCTCTACCCACATCAGAGTTCCTTCCTTTACTGAATCTTGTTATTGCTCAGAAAAATAATCTGTGATTGGCATGTTGCCAAGCTGTCAACAACCAAAAGTGCATGGTAGCTCTGACATACATTTCCTCTGACTGAATCTCTTTGGAAAAATACACATGGTGCTGAAGTTCTGGTATGATCAGTAAAATCTGTTTAACTCTGAGTGTAGTATGATGAGAGATTATACGTAGGGATTACAGTTGGCTCAATTACATACAGTTGAAGTC
Organism: Salvelinus alpinus; assembly: GCF_045679555.1. NCBI lineage: Eukaryota > Metazoa > Chordata > Actinopteri > Salmoniformes > Salmonidae > Salvelinus > Salvelinus alpinus. The sequence goes on along the minus strand of NC_092097.1, from coordinate 13,376,120 downwards.
GGAAGTTTACATACACCTTAGCCAAATACATTTCAACTCAGTTTTTCACTATTCCTGACATTTAATCCTAGTAAAAATTCCCTGTCTTAGGTCAGTTAGGATCACCACTTTATTTTAAGAATGTGAAATGTCAGAATAATAGTAGAGAGATTGATTTATTTCAGCTTTTATTTCTTTCATCACATTCCCAGTGGGTCAGAAGTTTACATACACTCAATTAGTATTTGGTAGCATTGCCTTGAAATTGTTTAACTTGGGTCAAACGTTACAGGTAGCCTTCCACAAGCTTCCCTCAATAAGTTGGGTGAATTTTGGCTCATTCCTCCTGACAGAGCTGGTGTAACTGAGTCAGGTTTGTAGGCATCCTTACTCGCACACGCTTTTTCACTTCTGCCCACAAATGTTCTATATGCTTGAGGTCAGGGCTTTGTGATGGCCACTCCAATACCTTGACTTTGTTGTCCTTAAGCCATTTTGCCACAACTTTGGAAGTATGCTTGGGGTCTCTGTCTATTTGTAAGACCCATTTGCGACCAAGCTTTAACTTTCTGACTAATGTCTTGAGATGTTGCTTCAATATATCCACATCATTTTCCTCCCTCATGATGCCATCTATTTTTTGAAGTGCACCAGTCCCTCCTGCAGCAAAGCACCCCCACAACATGATGCTGCCACCCCCGTGCTTCACGTTGGGATGGTGTTCTTCGGGCTTGCAAGCCTCCCCCCTTTTCTTCCAAACATAACGATGGTCATTATGGCCAAACAGTTCTATTTTTGTTTCATCAGACCAGAGGACATTTCTCCAAAAAGTACGATCTTTGTCCCCATGTGCAGTTGCAAACCGTAGTCTGGCTTTTTTTTATGGCTTTGGAGCAGTGGCTTCTTCCTTGCTGAGTGCCTTTCAGGTTATGTCGATATAGGATTCGATTTACTGTGGATATAGATACTTTTGTACCTGTTTCTTCCAGCATTGTCACAAGGTCCTTTGCTGTTGTTCTGGGATTGATTTGCACTTTTCGCACCAAAGAACGCGTCTCCTTCCTGAGCGGTATGACGGCTGCGTGGTCCCATGGTCCCACTTGCGTACTATTGTTTGTACAGATGAACGTGGTACCTTCAGGCATTTGGAAATTGTTCCCAAGGATGAACCAGACTTGTGGAGGTCTACCATTTTTTTTCTGAGGTCTTGGCTGATTTCTTTTGATTTTCCCATGATGTCAAGCAAAGAGGCTTGGCATCAAGGTAGGCCTTGAAATACATCCACAGGTACACCTCCAATTGACTCAAATGATGTGAATTAGCTAGCCTATCAGAAGCTTCTAAAGCCATGCCATCATTTTCTGGAATGTTCCAAGCTGTCAAAGTCAACTTAGTGTATGTAAACTTCTGACCCACTGGAATTGTGATACAGTGAATTCTAAGTGAAATAATCTGTCTGTAAACAATTGTTGGAAAAATTACTTGTGTCATGCACAAAGTAGATGTCCTAACCGACTTGCCAAAGCGATAGTTTGTTAACAAGAAACTTGTGGGGTGGTTGAAAAACGAGTTTTAATGACTCCAACCTAAGTGTATGTAAACTTCCGACTTCAACTGTATAAAGCAGGTGTTCTGCCTCAAGCACTCACTTATATTAAATTATATTAACTGAGAATATTGCACTTCAGTAAAACTGTGTCTTTTGTTTCTTAAGTGGTAATTAAGATAATTATTGGCCAATTGATTTTTTTTTAATACAATGTGAAATCAGGTTTCAGCATGTGGACAGGTTGTTTGTTCCAGAGAGATGGTAATCTAAAGGAAAAAGCAGTTTATTTTTGTCTATTTATGGTAAAAGACAGCATCGTGTAGCGGAAACGTCTTGTACTTCACACAATTCCTTTCCTGTACACTTGTTTTGGAAAACATTAATTGGACTGAAAAACAGTGGAGTGGAAGACATGAAGAGAGAAGGGCAGGTTAAGGTTGAGCCAGGGAGAAGAGAGGCATTGGAGCAGACAGGGGAAAATAGGCTGTTAAGAGACAGGTAGGATAGCAGACGAGGACACATACTCCTGCTACTGAAATCACACAGGAGAGGAAAGAAGCTCATGATTAATCGAGGTCTCTCACGAAGTTCCCTGATGACATTCCAGGATCAATAAAAGTCTCACAGGAAAGAAACTCAACACTTCCTCTTTGCCACTGCTTGCAATACACCCAAGATCCTCTTGCTCCCAATTAGTCCATCATGATATGTGTCCCTCATCTTACTTGCCTAATTAATTACACAATTATTAATCCTCATCAAAACATCATCATTATCATCTGATTATGAAGGACAAGTCAGGATGCATTTGGTCATAAAATTGAGGTTTACCATGCAGGCAATTAGACCCTCTTTGTTTTGCCTGTTCGGAAACTGGTAGGTATTTACTCTATTTCACCTCCCACCCTGTGATTACACCCAATGGTGTGTTTACCTCCAGTGTTGATTACTGCCTGTGGGCATCTTTGTGGGCAGTGAAGAAAATACCTCTGTAGCTGTCACACAAAATGGGGATGGAAATGGAGCAGAGGTATACTGTAGAATAGATAACCTACATCACACACACACTTCCTGCACTGAGCATTAAATGGCAGTGGCCTCACTGTGTGGGTGTGGGGGAATTGTAGTCTGGTCAGGACCCTCAGGAGTTGAGGGTTGTGTGGGTTGTGTTTAAGTGTCCAGGGAGGGGGTTAGGGGGTGGTGGCTGAGGACAGTTTCCTCCTCCAACAGAGAAATGTCTCCATGCGTGTTCCTGTTTGGAGAGGCAGCTCACAGCCCAAGATGTTGGCAGGAAACCACATGCTGCTCACACGACGCCGATAAGGAGGAGCAAGGGGAGGCTTTGCCAAAGCTTCAGGAAGGTAGATTATCCCACGACATGCTGGCAGCGGTTCAGTCTTTGTGCATCTGCGAGTGTTTGTGTACACTGTGTGTGTGTGTGTGTGTGTGTGTGTGTGTGTGTGTGTGTGTGTGTGTGTGTGTGTGTGTGTGTGTGTGTGTGTGTGTGTGTGAGAGAGAGAGAAAGAGTGTATGTGAGAAAAAGGCTTCTTCAGTACACTCAACAATAGAGAGTTTCAGTGAATTCAGGGCAGACTCCACGAAAGGCAGAAGAACAACAGGCCTGCAAGCTAAGAATGTGCAGCGCAGAGGCACGGCCCAATCTCCCGGTTTGTTAATGCAGGAACACAACTGTGAATAAAGAATAAGACAATGATAAATCACTTGTCAATTACCTCCCTGATGATAAAGAGTAAGATAGTGATTTCATTTGTGTGTAGTTTGTGTTTCCCAAATTCCCTTATATCAGAGCGATTCAATATTACATCTACTTCATTATCTTAAACTGAGCTAAGTAACATGTATTTTAGGTGACACATTCAATTGAAATACTTGTAATGAGGAGTAACGGCACATATTGGTAACATAGCGGTAATAACAGTTATGACCAGGTTACATCCCCGATCTGATTCCATTAAATCATTTGAGACATCATTTGAGACTACATCATTATTTAGTTAAAGTAATATCTCCCACAAACTGCAATTGACCATCTGTGTAAAATACAAAGATTCCAACCAGTTTTCACTATATAATTCAATTGCATTCTCACAAATATGTGAGACATGAGCCTAGAGGGACACATATTTTAGACAGAATAGTCAACCACAGTCAAATGTCAAAACATGAAAATATTGTCTATGCATCTCCGTTGTATGTGCGTCAGCTCATCCCTGGCTAAGCAGTGGGAGAGAGAATGGAAAGGTGTTCTGCAATGTTCTTATATAGTAATTCCCACAAATGCACACAATCCACTGGATTATAAATCAGTGGCCCTGTGAAGAGGTTGCAGCCAAGTATGGATAGTGTTTATGGTGTTTAGACTAAATCCAGCTGTTTGGTCACACACAACGCTGCAGAGCTGCTGTCAATTTGGCAAATTAGTGCATTGACAGACGGAGCACCATCCAACCAGCAATCAATAGATACTTTATCATCCTGTTAAATGTTTGTTCAAGCCCTGACACAGTAACCCACGGACGACTCCCTCCCTGGTCTCTCATGGCTATTATATTGCTCCTCTTCTCAACCAACCAACTCTCGCTCTCTTCTGAAATGAAAATCTAACCCTTTCTCACCAAATGCTAAGGGATGTGCCTCCCTCAAGTAGGACAACCAAATCGAGACATCCATCACTTTGTGTCAGGGTGGAGTAAATGACCTTGATGCAGTCTTCACACTTAATTGCAGATACCCTTGGGCTCCAATATGAAGAGATTTAAGCAGCGACCAGCCTTCAGTGGCCAGCCTTCACATTAGATTCCTATGACTTCTCCTTCACCCAAATCCAAACAGCTGATGTTCTGAAAGAGCTGAAAAAACAGGATCCCTACAAATCAGCTGGGCTAGACAATCTGGACCCTCTCTTTCTAAAATAATCTGCCGAAATTGTTGCAACCCCTATTACTAGCCTATTCAACCTCTCTTTTGTATCGTCTGAGATCCCCAAAGATTGGAAAGCTGGTGTCTTCAAAGGGGGAGACACCTTAGACCAAAACTGTTATTGACTTAAATCCATCCTGCCCTGCCTTTCTAAAATCTTTGAAAGCCAAGTTAATAAACAGATCACTGACCACTGTGCAGCCGTCTTCATCGACCTGGCCAAGGATTTCGACTCTGTCAATCACCGTATTCTTATCGGCAGACTCAATAGCCTTGGCTTCTCAAATGACTGCCTCGCCTGGTTCACCAACTACTTCTCAGATAGAGTTCCGTGTGTCAAATTGGAGGGCCTGTTGTCCGGACCTCTGGCAGTCTCTATGGGGGTGCCACAGGGCTCAATTCTCGGGCCGACTCTTTTCTCTGTATATATCAATGATGTCGTTCTTGCTGCTGGTGATTCTCTGATCCACGCAGACGACACAATTCTGTATACATCTGGCCCTTCTTTGGACACTGTGCTAACAAACCACCAAACGAGCTTCAACACCATACAACACTCCTTCCGTGGCCTCCAACTGCTTTTAAATGCTAGTAAAACTAAGTGCATGCTCTTCAACCAATTGCTGCCCGCACCCTCCCGCCCGACTAGCATCACACCTCTGGACGGTTCTGACCTAGAATATGTGGACAACTACAAATACGTAGGTGTCTGGTTAGACTGTAAAGTCTCCTTCCAGACTCACATTAAGCATCTCCAATCCAAAATTAAATCTAGAATCGGCTTCCTGTTTCGCAACAAATCCTCCTTCACTCATGCCGCCAAACATACCCTCGTAAAACTGACTATCGTACCGATCCTTGACTTCGGTGATGTCATTTACAAAATATCCCCCAACACTCTACTCAGCAAACCCTGTAGTCTATCACAGTGCCATCCGTTTTATCACCAAAGTCCCATATACTACCCACCACTGCAACCTCTATGCTCTCGTTGGCTGGCCCTCACTACATATCCGTCGCCAAACCCACTGGCTCCAGGTCATCTATAAGTATTTGCTAGGGAAAGCCCCGCCTTATCTCAGCTCAGTGGTCACCATAGCAACACCCACCCGTAGCACGCACTCCAGCAGGTATATTGCACTGGACATCCCCAAAGCCACCACTTCCTTTAGCCGCCTTTCCTTCCAGTTCTCTGCTGGCAATGACTGGAATGAATTGCAAAAATCTCTGAAGCTGGAGTCTTTTATCTCCCTCTCTAACTTTAAGCATAAGCCGCCAGAGCAGCTTACCGATCACTGTACCTGTACACAGCCAATCTGTAAATAGCACACCCGACTACCTCATCCCCATATTTTTACTTACCCTCTTGCTCTTTTGCACCCCAGTATCTCTACTTGCACATCATCATCTGCACATATATAACTCCAGTATTAATGCTAAGTTGTAATTATTTTCACCTCTATGGCCTATTTATTGCCTACCTCCCTACTCTTCTACATTCGCACACACTGTACATAGATTGTACATTTTTCTTTTATTTTGTGTTATTGACTGTACGTTTGTTTATGTGTAACTCTGTGTTGTTGTATTTGTCGCACTGCTATGCTTTATCTTGGCCAGGTCGCAGTTGTAAATGAGAACTTGTTCTCAACTGGCCTGCCTGGTTAAATAAAGGTGAAATAAAAAATGTAATAAAAAAAAATAATAAAAAATACTGGACACAATTAGTGTGAGATGCAGAGAGCCTCGAGAGTAGAGTAGAGGCAAGGGAAAGAGGAAGGGTAGGGGAGAAACGGGATGAAAGTAACATTTCTTTCCCCTAATTACTCAGAGATCAATAGAGCTAGAGACACCATATTGTATGACAAAACATATAGACACTGAGTATACAAAACATTAAGAACCTGGCATAAACTGACTAGGTGAATCCAGGTGAACACTATGATTCCTTATTGATGTCACTTGTAGTGTAGATTAAGGGGAGGAGACAGGTTAAAGAAGGATTTTCAAGCCTTGAGACATGGATTGTGTATGTGTGCCATTAAGAGGGTAAATTGGCAAGACAAAAAATGTAAGTACCTTTGAACAGGGTATAGTAGTACATCCGACACCTTGTAGAATTCATGTACCGACGAATTGAGGCTGTTCTGAGGGGTGTGTCACGTTGTCTAATGACTGGAGACAGGCACAGAAATACGTAATAGGGGGCATTATTTACTCCATCCAAACAAAAGAGCGAGGTGTAAACCTCTAAATAATACATGGGATGAGACCCGTAAAACAGGTGCACTATAACACGTAGCATGGAAGCCAATACAACAGCACAGGTACTCACAGGACCAATGGGGTCAGAGGGCACATATATAACATACTAATCAGGGGGAATGGGAACCAGGTGTGCATAATGAGACAAGACATTCCGAGGTTAGTGGTAATGAATCAAGTTCAGTGACGCCTAGAAGGCCGGTGACGTAGCCCTCCGGAGCTGGTGAACGGAATGAGCAGCAGTACCAGGGGGATCCATGACAGTACCCCCCGACCCGCTGCACTAGCATCGGGAAGACACCGGCCTCGGGGACGACCACAGGGATGCGGGTCAGTCAGGCGTCAGGCGGGGCGTCTCCAGTACCTCATCGACTGGGAGGGATACAGCCCAGTGGAGCGGTGCTGGGTTCCTGTGGTGGACATCCTGGACACTTCGCTGACCAGGGATTTTCACTGTCGGTGCCCTTACCGACCCGCAGCACGTCCCTGTGGTTGTCTCTGAGGCCAGTGTTGTCCCGCTGCTAGTGAAGCGCGTCAGGGGCGGCAACTCATTCGGCCGCTTACCAGCTTGGTCCGAGGGCTGACTTTCGATAGATTGCAGTGAGTGACCTGCTCTGCTTCATACGAAACCCTGACCCAGAATCAGGTTGCCCCTCTCCTGATGTGCACCGCATGTTTGTGGGGAACTTGGTGCTAAATCACACGTAGACGACCTGATTCTGGGTCAGGGACCGAGTACGCCGGACCTCCCTCGATGTCCAGAGGAGGAGGCGGGGCGTCACTGGGTCCAGCCTCAGCGAGGGGACCAGGCACCACTGGCCTGAGGAGAGACACATGAAAAGTCGGGTTAATGCAATAATCAGCAGGGAGTTGCAAACGGTACGTTACCTCATTAACCCTCCTTGGGACTTTAAATGGCCCCACAAACCGCAGGTTCAGCTTCTGGAAGGGCAGGCGGAGGGGCAGGCTCCGGGTGGAGAGCCAGACCCGGTCGCCTGGAGTGAAGACAGGCGCTTCACTGCGGTGGCGGTCGGCCTGTTCCTTGTGCCGACACACAGCCCACTGAAGACAAGTGTGCGCAGCGTTCCTCAGCGCGCCGAAACCACTCATCCACCGCAGGGGCCTCAGTCTGGCTCGGATGCCAAGGTGCCAGGGCTGGCTGACACCCCAACACGCACTGGAAAGGAGTGAGGTTAGTGGAGGAGTGGCAGAGTGGCAGAGGGAGTTCTGTGCGTACTCACCCCAAGGGAGAAAAGGTAGAAAATCCGGCCACACCTCAGGAACCCCACCTCCTGATATACCCTCTCCACCTGCCCATTAGCTCGAGGACAGTACCCGGAGGTGAGACTGACCTCCAGGCGTTCCATGAAAGCTTTCCATATGCATGAGGTGAACTGAGGGCCACGGTCTGACACAATGTCCTCCGAGATCCTGTAGTGCCAGAAGACGTGTGTATAAAGAGCCTCTGTGATTTTCATGGCCGATGGGAGCCCAGGCAGAGGAAGGAGTCGACAAGCTTTGGAAAATCGGTCCACAACAACGAGAACGGTCGTGTTCCCCTGGGAGGGGGCAAAGTCAGTGACAAAGTCCCCCGAGAGGTGAGACCAGGGTCGTTGTGGATGCGGCAGGGGAAGGAGCTTTCCATAAGGGAGGTGTCTGGGTGTCTTAGACTGGGTACAGATGGAGCAGGAAGAGACGTAAACCTGGGCGTCCCTAGCCAAGGTGGGCCACCAGTACTTCTCAGTCAGGCAGACGATGGTACGGCTTATCCCGACACAGGCGCCGTGTGCGCCCAGGTAAGGAGGCAGTCCCACACACCCATGGGCATGTAGACGAGGTTCTCCGGGCACTGTGCAGGTGTGGGTTCCGTGTGCAGGGCCTGCCATATGTCGGCGTCCACGTCCCATACCACTGGTGCGATGATATGGGACGGAGGGAGGAAGGGGGTCTCTTCTCCCTCTCTCTCCTCTGCATCATAGAGGCGAGACAGGGTGTCCGCCTTCACGTTCTTTGAGCCTGGCCAATAAGAAAATGTGAATTGGAACTTGGCAAAGAATAGAGCCCACCTGGCCTGTCTTGGGTTTAGCCTCTTCGCTGCCCTGATGTACTCCAGGTTGCGGTGGTCCGTCCACACCAGGAAAGGGTGTTTGGACCCCTCCAGCCAGCGTCTACACACCTTCAGAGCCTTCTTGACCGCCAAGAGTTCCTGGTCCCCAACGTTGTAGTTCCCCTGGGCGGGGCTCAGCTGCTTGGAGTAGAAGGCGCAGGGCCACAGCTTTGGAGGGGTTACGGTGTGCTGGGACAGCACTGCCCCGACTCCTACCTCGGAGACATCCACCTCGACGATGAAGGCAAGTGAGGGGTCAGGATGTGCCAGCACAGGAGCAGTGGTGAAGCCTGCCTTCAGTGTCTCGAATGCCTTCTCTGCCTCCGCCGTCCAACGAAGCCGCTGGGGACCTCCTCTCAGCAGGGAGGTAAGAGGTGCGACCACTGTGCTGAAGCCGGAAATAGTTGGTGAACCTCAGGAATCACTGGACTTCTTTCACGGAGTTGAGGATGACCTGACTGCGCTGAAGCGTTGCTCCTCCATCTCCATTCCTTCCGTGGATATGAGGTAGCCCAGAAAGGACACGGACCACTGGAAAAACAAACAATTATCTTGTTTAACATATAGATCATGCTCCAACAGTCTTCCCAGCACAGACCTGACTAACAAGACATGCTGGGCACGGTCAGCAGAATAGACCAAAATGTCGTCTATATAAACCACTACGCCCCGTCCCAGCATGTCCCGAAACACTTCGTTAATAAAGGCCTGGAAGACTGAAGGAGCATTAGACATGCAAAAAGGCATTATGAGATACTAGTAATGGCCCATGGTCGTGGAAAAGGCCGTTTTCCATTCATCGCCTGCACGAATGCGCACCAGATTGTAGGAGCCCCTCAAGTCCAGTTTCGTGAAGTATGGCGCCCCGTGCATTTGTTCGATGATGGTTGGAACGAGGGTTAAAGGATAGCTGAACTTGACGGTGGCTTTATTCAGAGTTTGATAATCAATGCAGGGGCGCAGTACTCCATCTTTCTTTTTAACAAAAAATAAGCTTGAGGAGGCTGGTGACGTAGAGGGGCGGATAAAACCCTGCTGGAGGCTCTCCTGTACGTAGGTCTCCATGGCCTCGGTCTCCGCATAGGAGAGAAGATAGACGTGTCCTCTCGGGAGGGCTGCGTCAGACAGCAGGTCAATGGCACAGTCCCAGGGGCGATGAGGAGGCAGGTGTGTAGCCTGGGTCTTCGAGAAAACCCGGTGCGGATCCTGGTACTCCTCCAGTAACTCCACTTGAGGGGCGTGGTCTGGACTTTCCACCTTAGTGGTGTTGACAGATACCGCGAGACACCTCCACTGACACTCCTGCAACCAACCCAGCAGTCTCCTCTCGGACCAGGAAATAACAGGACCAACGGACATGGTAACAATAACGAACAAGGACAATGGGGAACAGAGGGCACATATATAACATACTAATCAGGGGGAATGGGAACCAGGTGTGCGTAATGAGACAAGACAGTCCGGGGTTGGTGGTAATGAATCCAGTTCAGTGACTCCTAGAAGGCTGGTGACGTAGACCTCAGGAGCTGGTGAACGGAATGAGCAGCAGTACCGGGGGATCTGTGACAGGGTGTTCCTAATGTTTGGTATACTCAGTATGTCCTCTACCATTAGCACAACGTTACTTTTGTACCTCCCGGCGGGGCGGGAGTAACACAGCCTTAGAATGGAAGTAACAGCAGGAAAAAATGTCACTAAATCTGTCTTAACTCCATGTTTCTGGTTTATAATGATTGTTACTTTCAACAAATGTACTATTAGACATAATTGTATGTTTATGTCGATTTTAATAATTAATGCTATATATACAGTGGGGAGAACAAGTATTTGATACACTGCCGATTTTGCAGGTTTTCCTACTTACAAAGCATGTAGAGGTCTGTAATTTTTATCATAGGTACACTTCAACTGTGAGAGACGGAATCTAAAACAAAAATCCAGAAAATCACATTGTATGATTTTTAAGTAATTAATTTGCATTTTATTGCATGACATAAGTATTTGATCACCTACCAACCAGTAAGAATTCCGGCTCTCACAGACCTGTTAGTTTTTCTTTAAGAAGCCCTCCTGTTCTCCACTCATTACCTGTATTAACTTCACCTGTTTGAACTCGTTACCTGTATAAAAGACACCTGTCCACACACTCAATCAAACAGACTCCAACCTCTCCACAATGGCCAAGACCAGAGAGCTGTGTAAGGACATCAGGGATAAAATTGTAGACCTGCACAAGGCTGGGATGGGCTACAGGACAATAGGCAAGCAGCTTGGTGAGAAGGCAACAACTGTTGGCGCAATTATTAGAAAATGGTAGAAGTTCAAGATGACGGTCAATCACCCTCGGTCTGGGGCTCCATGCAAGATCTCACCTCGTGGGGCATCAATGATCATGAGGAAGGTGAGGGATCAGCCCAGAACTACACTGCAGGACCTGGTCAATGACCTGAAGAGAGCTGGGACCACAGTCTCAAAGAAAACCATTAGTAACACACTACGCCGTCACGGATTAAAATCCTGCAGCGCACGCAAGGTCCCCCTGCTCAAGCCAGCGCATGTCCAGGCCTGTCTGAAGTTTGCCAATGACCATCTGGATGATCCAGAGGAGGAGTGGGAGAAGGTCATGTGGTCTGATGAGACAAAAATAGAGCCTTTTGGTCTAAACTCCACTCGCCGTGTTTGGAGGAAGAAGAAGGATGAGGACAACCAAGAACACCATCCCAACCGTGAAGCATGGAGGTGGAAACATCATTCTTTGGGGATGCTTTTCTGCAAAGGGGACAGGGCGACTTCACCGTATTGAGGGGAGGATGGATGGGGCCATGTATCGCGAGATCTTGGCCAACAACCTCCTTCCCTCAGTAAGAGCATTGAAGATGGGTCGTGGCTGAGTCTTCCAGCATGACAACAACCCGAAACACACAGCCAGGGCAACTAAGGAGTGGCTCCGTAAGAAGCATCTCAAGGTCCTGGAGTGGCCTAGCCAGTCTCCAGACCTGAACCCAATAGAAAATCTTTGGAGGGAGCTGAAAGTCCGTATTGCCCAGCGACAGCCCCGAAACCTGAAGGATCTAGAGAAGGTCTGTATGGAGGAGTGGGCCAAAATCCCTGCTGCAGTGTGTGCAAACCTGGTCAAGAACTACAGGAAACGTATGATCTCTGTAATTGCAAACAAAGGTTTCTGTACCAAATATTAAGGTCTGCTTTTCTGATGTATCAAATACTTATGTCATGCAATAAAATGCAAATTAATTACTTAAAAATCATACAATGTGATTTTCTGGATTTTTGTTTTAGATTCCGTCTCTCACAGTTGAAGTGTACCTATGATAAAAATTACAGACCTCCACATGCTTTGTAAGTAGGAAAACCTGCAAAATCGGCAGTGTATCAAATACTTGTTCTCCCCACTGTAGGTCAAAAAACTATGAAAATGAACCATGCATCAATGTCGCAATGTTGCACAACCACAATAGTCTGCCTTAAAATATTAACCAGACTAAAATTGATGACATAATAGCTATATTAACCATCATTTTCTCCTCTCACTTTAATGACAATGTAGTAGATGCATGACTATTCATGCTCAGCCCTGCCAATCAGGTGCGCACCAGCTGTTCTTTTCATGCGCACTCCTCGTGTCTTGATAGAATAAAAGTCTTTATTTGCCTCATAAATGGCAAACTCATCATGCTTATCACATTTACATGGTTTGACATAAGGTAATTGACCCCCAGAATCATAAAGATATATTTTTAATCACTAACCTGTCGATAAAAGCTTATTTAAGAAGCTGATCCATCAAGTCAATTGATTAAGGCATAATTCTCATGATGTCATATATAATTTTCAAACATTCTGTCACTTGTTTATATTTGCTAACATTATAAAAGCAATATGATTCCAGGTCATTAGTTTACATTGTGTTACTTTCGTCCCACCCGTCTCTACTGTCTTCTCCCAGGCTAACACCCAAGACTAGCTAGCATGATAGTTGAAACCTATGCTGTACTTTGGTCACTAGATGGGTTAAGAAAATGATGGGTTAAGAAAATTCGAAACCTTAAACAACTGAACACAACTTTATAACCAGAAAACACTTCCAGGTCCAATTTTTTTTAACTTACATTGCCCAAAACCACTTTTTATTGATAACATGGTCAAACTGAGCAGTTTTTTTTGCAGGGAGGTTGTCTTCCACATTAGGAATGTGCTGACTTCATTCACTAAGTCATTCTAGCTTCTGAGTTATCTGAGGAAATGGGCGTGTTATTTTCGCCCAGTGTTACTTTCGTCCCTGCTCTCCCCTATGGAAGGAGAGGTGGTAGGAAAGGAAGATGGAGATGTTGAGTCAGCAGGAGATGGAGAGTGGTTATGGGGGAGATAGAAAGAGAAGAACATGCTGTGGCAGTAATAGGAGATGAGAGGAAGAGGTTGAGTGATGGAGCTTCACCTCTGCTTTAAAAGGCTCTACGGATAGAGAGTGTAAGGATGTCTTTATTAAGTAGAAAAATGTTTTATGTGTATGGCTGACTTTGCTTGTAGTTTTAACGTGTTGTGAGTTGTAATTGAAAATAATCTCGAGTGATTCCTCGCAGAAGCAGCACAATGAGGATATAAGTGTTCTCCACAGTGGCGTACTGTGAATGAGTCTCTTCTCTAAACTTGTGAAAAACATTTCTATACTCAGATGATAGTTGACAAACACTAAGACAGCAGCATACCATAGGGTCAAGAGGAATTCCGTAGATTTAGTACATTCGTATTAACTTTTATTTTTTAATTATCGAACACACGCAACCTGCTAGAAATAATTTGAATTCAGATGTAGCCCATCTTGGACAATGTTTTTATTTTGATCTCCTAAAGATAGAATCCATGTTCCTGCATATTTTTCTGCTTTCCATAAAGAAAGGAATGAGCCGCTGTATCATTGCAGTGTGTTGCAGTGCATTGTGGTCCCCTGGGAGTTAATTTGGCAGTCAGTGAAACACCACCTGCAGCTTTGAGTGGCATCATTAACAAAAGGTCACATGTGCTCACTGTGAAATTATCCACACATGAATTTCTCATTGACTTGTTAATACACCTGGATTTCCTAGCCTGGGGTGATAGTTTGCCCTTTCCTGTCTGCAGGGAAATGATGCTAGCCCCTGTGTGTGTGTGGCTGATACATGATACAATTCACAAGTTGTTGTTCTTACCACTGACTCCTGAGTTTGGGGTCTAGAATTAGATAATGAATACATACTGAAAAAGTAATTGTCAAATACAGCAAACCACAGAGGATAGTACAACAGTATTAGGATATTGGACCTACCTATCCAATGTCAACCTTTGTTCAAAGGGGAAAAAAAGCTATAGGGACCAAATCTTTCTCTTCCCATTTTAATTCCAAATATGCACACAATATCATTACAATGTGAACACACAATATCATTACAATGTGAACACACAATATCATTACAATGTGAACACACAATATCATTACAATGTGAACACACAATATCATTACAATGTGAACACACAATATCATTACAATGTGAACACACAATATCATTACAATGTGAACACACAATATCATTACTATGTGAACACACAATATCATTACAATGTGAACACACAATATCATTACAATGTGAACACACAATATCATTACAATGTGAACACACAATATCATTACAATGTGAACACACAATATCATTACTATGTGAACACACAATATCATTACAATGTGAACACACAATATCATTACAATGTGAACACACAATATCATTACAATGTGAACACACAATATCATTACAATGTGAACACACAATATCATTACTATGTAAACACACAATATCATTACTATGTGAACACACAATATCATTACAATGTGAACACACAATATCATTACAATGTGAACACACAATATCATTACAATGTGAACACACAATATCATTACAATGTGAACACACAATATCATTACAATGTGAACACACAATATCATTACAATGTGAACACACAATATCATTACAATGTGAACACACAATATCATTACAATGTGAACACACAATATCATTACAATGTGAACACACAATATCATTACTATGTGAACACACAATATCATTACAATGTGAACACACAATATCATTACAATGTGAACACACAATATCATTACAATGTGAACACACAATATCATTACAATGTGAACACACAATATCATTACTATGTGAACACACAATATCATTACTATGTGAACACACAATATCATTACAATGTGAACACACAATATCATTACAATGTGAACACACAATATCATTACAATGTGAACACACAATATCATTACTATGTGAACACACAATATCATTACAATGTGAACAGCGAATCTCATTTTGAACTGCGTATCATCACCATTTGGACAAGCAGCTTTTAGACAACCGAGTGGTCAGGGTTGTAGCACACTCACTCCAACAGTGTTTTCACAGTAAAACATGTGCCTAGGCAAGTCATGTGTAATGCATTGATCCATGTAACAGCAGTGGGAAAATCCCATACACTGATACCATGCCTGCTGCCAACGCTACTCGTCAAAAAAGTGCATGACCAGCTACACTGACAGAGGAAGTCACTGACTTTGATTCATGTTTAAGATATCTCAGAGGTATATATTTGTGTTGTGTAGAATAGATATTCCCACCGCTTGGCAGATTACAACATGCCTTATCTTCTCTCAGTATAGCTAGTTATTCAAAATCAGGTCTGTTTATGATTAGAGGCTGTCACAATGTGTTCAGTGTTTCACATTTTTGTTCAGGCTGAACCTAACGATGCCAAGCTGAGCATCTCCAAGAATGGGGCAGTCAGAGAGCCAGGCCATCAGCAACTTCTAGCACCAAACTGAGTAGCCATCACAGACCATGACAATCATCCTCTCATAGATTGACTCCCTGCAGCCACCCACAAGCTGGAAAATGTATCTGTCAGTTGTATTTAACATGTTGAACCCTTGACACATGTAGACCTACAGTACATCATGTCAATGCTATAGAATATCTAAAGTACACTGTTAGAAAAAAAAGGGTCTCAGATGGGTTCTTTCGCTGTCCCCATAGGAGAACACTTTAGTCGAATTACCTCGAACTAACCTGTACCCCAGCACATTGACTCGGTACCGGTGCCCCCTGTATATAGCCTCATTATTGTTATTTTATTGTGTTACTTTATTTAATTTTTTACTTTAGTTTATTTAGTAAATATTTTCTTAACCAACAATGCAGTTTTAATAAAATAGAGTTAAGGGCTTGTAAGTAAGCATATTCGGCGCATGTGACAAATACAATTTGATTTGTGGTTCCAGGTAGAACCCTGTGTGGAAATAGTTCTACCCACTGGGCACAGAAGTCTGTAAAACAATATGTTTTAAATGTACATTTGGTTGAGTTGTCAACTAACATGAATTCAACGTGAAATCCTGAAAAAATGTACAATGTCATTGGATTTAGGTTAAAAGTTGGGTGAAAAAATATATAAAATTCCCTTACGTTGACTTTTTGCAAATCCAGGCGGTTTTCCACATTGTTTTTGCCCAGCAGGTACATGGAACCCAAAATGGTTCTACTTGGAACCAAAAAGGGTTATTCAAAGGGTTCTCCTATGGGGACAGTCAAAGAACCCATTTAGGTTGTAGATAGCAATT
Source organism: Salvelinus alpinus (assembly GCF_045679555.1). Lineage (NCBI taxonomy): Eukaryota > Metazoa > Chordata > Actinopteri > Salmoniformes > Salmonidae > Salvelinus > Salvelinus alpinus. The sequence goes on along the minus strand of NC_092097.1, from coordinate 13,359,599 downwards.
TCTAAGAGTGTACGATCATCTTATGCTGCACATTTCCAAAACTCCAAAATGTCTGTACGATGTAGAATGTGTCCCGGTGCTACCCCATGCAGCTGCTCTGGGGGAAAGGGAAGGTGTGTGAGTATTCATTTGTGGTTCTTCAACACTAATAAATCTGGGAGCAATGCTAACACTGCACAGATGTGAGGAGGCTGGAGTTTTCCCTGGCTTTAAACTGGGAGCCCAAAGTCTACCACTACAGGAGATGAATGGTGTGTGGGTGGCCGCCTCATTGATTTTGTGTCGGAAAGATTAGTGCATGTTAAGGTTACACACTCAGGGATGGGATATATTTAGTGGAACATACCCCTTTAGCCCCATTGCAAATTCCTCCCGTCCTCAGCTCAGAGACTGGTCTCGTCTCAGTCAGGAGTTGTGTCTGTGCTAGTGTTAAGCTTCCAGGAGACAGAGAGGATTCTTCTGCCTGCCTGTCTCTCCTCTCAGCTAAGCCTAGTGCTTAATCATCACATCTACCTTTGCAATAGATCTCTAGAACTGCATATTCCTCTAACACCACAATCAGCTGTGCTGGGCAATGCTGACTTGTGAGAACAGCTTTTGAACCATATTTTTCCCTGATAACAGCTTTAAAAAAATGTAATAGTCCAAGTGATGCAGTCCGCAGACTACCCCTAATAAACAAACAAACAATTCACACACAGGCCCACTTAATTATCAACAAGCGTCATTGAATGGCCCATCTAAAGGTCAGTCCCAGCAGGCACTTACTGGAGGTCCAGAGTTCCATGGCCTCTTTGTAAGAGCCTGTTGGCCAATAGCGCTCCTTTTCCAAGTGGAGCTCCTATAGTGAGCAGAGCAGTTTTATTACCAATTAGTACTCTTTATTGCATACTACACACTTTCCAGGTCGTGACACAATGTAGACTAAAACACTGTTAGCATACTGCATGGGTATTACATTGCTGAATGTCAGGACAATTCCACAAACTGCTAGCTGAGCAACACTCAACTTAGTTTCTTATATCGAGGCGAAGTTGAGTTTTTATATCTGGTCACAGGATTTGCTAGCAACAACATTGAGTCACCAACATGTTCCGAATACAACAGGTGTAGCCCTTACAGTGAAATGCTTACTTAAAAGCCCTTAATTAACCAACAATGCAGTTGATCAGTTGATACTTGTAAAAATGTCAATTCTGAAAATGCTTACCTGTACCCATGTTTGTCCTGTACAACTGTGTTCCTTCTGCGGGATGCTGAAATTCATACTTTAAATGAAAACTTTTAACGAATACAACCACTGCATTTTCAGAATTAACATTTTTACAAGAATCGACTGATGGTGACTCAATGTTGTTGCTATCAAAACTCAACTCCGCCTTGATATAAGAGAACAGAGTTGAGCTAACAAACTGCCAGTCACACCACAGTAGACGTACAGTCCTGTACACAGAGGAACTGAGGCCTGTGCTTTACCATACAGTCTACTTAAAGAGCTGACATCCCAATCTTGTTGTTCCTGTCTTTCTTCTAACACGCTTATTTTGCGCATTTCGTTTAGCCTCAGGTCTAATCTTTTGATGATAATCAGGAGGTCCCAGGGACCCATCTAAAGAAACAGAGAGGATGTGCGAGGCTCAAACAGCCATGTGACATGTTCTAATGACATGCCACGCTGATGGGAATCTGCTGTTCCCTCCCACATCTCCTACCACTTGTCTATATCCCCCCCCCCCCATCTCTCCCCGTCTAAACCTCTTCCCCCTCACCGGTGCTGCTGGTGTGTGTTGGCTGAGAGGCTCTCTCGGCGTGCCATGCAGATGTAATCTACACCTCTTAGTGCTGAGAGCAGCGATTGAATCACAGAGGGCGCCGCCTCGGTGAAGGGTTGACAGGTTTGGCGTAGCGACATGTAAGGGGATCTGCTTTCATACATGTCGTCCCAGGGGGCCGGAGCGAGAGCGACCTTTGTGATGCATGCAGGGGTGAAACTGAGAGGCGGCGGAACACTGGAGGCGTGTGACAGCCAGGCTCATGGCAGAGACAGAGAAAGGGAGTGAGAGACAGAGGGAAACATTGAGAAAAGGAGTGAGAGAGGCCTGGTAAGACAAGGACTGAGAGACCGCGAGAGACAGAGTGAGAGACATTGAGAACTTGAGAGAGTGAGATTAAGGGAGACGTTTGAAGAGAGAAAGACTGAATGACAAAGATACTGATAAAGGGAGAGGGACTGGGAGAGAGAAACCCCCTGAGCTTAGAGAGTGAGGTACTAGAGACAGCACTCAGTGCCCATGTCACATAATCCAGTATCCATGCACATTGTACATTTGGTACTGGCTCTGACCCTGTACATAGCTTCCTATTTCATGTATTATTTCTCATGTTTTTATTTGTATCATTTTGTTTATTAGTTATACTATTTTGAAGACTGCACTGTTGGGTAGGGCTTGCAAGTTAAGAGTTTCACTGTACTTGTGCATGTGACAAATAAAACTTGAACATCGAGGGTGGATTATTATTGCAGCGGAAAGCCCATACAGTTGTATTTCATGTATTATTTCTCATGTTTTTATTTGTATCATTTTGTTTATTAGTTATACTATTTTGAAGACTGCACTGTTGGGTAGGGCTTGCAAGTTAAGAGTTTCACTGTACTTGTGCATGTGACAAATAAAACTTGAACATCGAGGGTGGATTATTATTGCAGTGGAAAGCCCATACAGTTGTTTGCTTAGAGCTAATGACAGGAGCAGGAGCCCTTTAGACTATAGAGCCAATTCACAGAGGGTGTATGTGTGTAGAATCCTCCCAGAAGCCTGTGTTTAGAGTGTCAAGGGAGAGCCTTTGTTCCAGGCCTGTTAGCTACATGCTAACGTCCGTGAGGCATCATTAGAGTGCAGACTGGTCTGTGCCCAGCGCAGAACGAAAAGGGGAGAACAGACACATGCACTTCAGAGAGAGTCCAGAGGTCAGTGTCCCCTGGACACACCAACCACAGAACAAAACACAGCCCCTGCTATGCTGCCTGCCTCTGAGGCTGACATGTGAGCCTCCCGCTTTGCTCAGTGCTACAGCGCAGCGACGCTTTTGCTTTGAAGAAGAAATATGTGTTGAAACGTGTAAGCACCTTTATGATGATTGTAAATCCGGCGCTCGGCTTAAAATGAAGTGATCCATCAAGAGCTCATTGACGTTATGAGACCTGTCCCTGGTTTACTTTTTCTTCTTCATCCGGCACTAGTTCATTTCAGGACTCATAAAATAAGCACTTTGAAGCACGATGAAAAAACAGAGGAGAGGATAGGAGAAGACAGAGGGAGGAAGCGAGAGTGAACATCGGAGCAGCTTTGGCTTGTTGTTTAAATACTCCCACAGCACTTACTGGCTCCCTCCAGCAGTATCTCATGCTAAAATATTAATCATGTTTGACAGCTGTTTAAACTATAAAAACAAATAAAAGGATTGTGGCTGGGAAAGCAAAAAAATGCCAGATGAGGACTGGAAATAGCTAAAAAGCCAGAGACAAGAGGTTTTATTATATTCCGTGTGGTAACATTCAAAACATTCCAGGTAGAATGTTAATATGACCCTATGACCTGTACTGGTGTAAAAGAACCCTGCTGGCATCTCCATCTCATGACTCTTTCTCTGGAACAGCCGGGAAAAGCAGTGTCAATGGAGACGGACAGTGTTTAATGAGATAAATGGGGTATAATCACGAGAGAGGTGTGCGATGATGTGCACGTGCACACATGCTGACACATACATGCGGACAAACACACAGCCCGAGCAAGGCAGAAGTAATTTGCTGCATTTAGCAGCCTGATAGCACACGCCCACAAGAATGGGGAGTGATTTAACAGACATTGCTCACACCAATTAGGGTGAATCAGTGAGGCAGCGCTGCGGCAGACAAGTGGATACAGGCCCTGTCAACACACAAACACACACACAATGCATGAAGGTATCCTGTTCTGCCTGAAACAGCCTCCAACATTTCATAGTGCAATAAACATTACTCATAGAAGGCCAACAGTTCAGTGCTATAACATTGCCTACAGTGCCTTGCGAAAGTATTCACCCCACTTGGCGTTTTTCCTATTTTGTTGCATTACAACCTGTAATTTAAATGTATTTTTATTTGGATTTCATGGAATGGACAAACACAAAATAGTCCAAATTGGTGAAGTGAAATGAAAAAAATAACTTGTTTAAAAAATATATATAATAATTCAAATGGTAAAGAGGTGTGTGCATATGTATCTTCGCTATGAAGCCCCTAAATAAGATCTGATGCAAACAATTACCTTCAGAAGTCACATAATTAGTTAAATAAAGTTCACCTGTGTGCAATCTAAGTGTCACATGATCTGTCACAATCTCAGTATAGATACACACCTGTTCTGAAAGGCCCCAGAGCCTTCAAAATCACTAAGCAAGGGGAACCACCAAGCAAGCGGCACTATGAAGACCAAGGAGCTCTCCAAACAGATCAGGGTTGGGTTATAAAAAAATATCTGAAACTTTGAACATCCGATGGAGCACCATTAACTCCATTACTAAAAAATGGAAAGAATATGGCACCACAACAAACCTGCCAAGAGAGAGCCGCCCACCAAAACTCACAAACCAGGCAAGGAGGGCATTAATCAGAGGCAACAAAGAGACCAAAGATAACCCTGATGGAGCTGCAAAGGGCTTTACGGAAGAGTGGCCAGAAAAAAGCCATTGCTTAAAGAAAAAAATAAGCAAACATGTTTAGTGTTCACCAAAAGGCATGTGGGAGACTCCCCAAACATATGGAAGAAGTTACTCTGGTCAGATGAGACTAAAATTGAGCTTTTTGGCCATCAAGGATAATGCTATATCTGGCGCAAACCCAACACCTCTCATCGCCCCGAGAACACCATCCCCACAGCGAAGCATGGTGGTGGCAGCATCTTGCTGTGGGGACGTTTTTCATCGGCAGGGATTGGGAAACTGGTCAGAATTGAAGGAATGATAGATGGCGCTAAATACAGGGAAATTCTTGAGGGAAACCTGTTTCAGTCTTCCAGAGATTTGAGAGTGGGACAGAGGTTCACCTTCCAGCATGACAATGACCCTAAGTATACTGCTAAAGCAACACTCAAGTGGTCTAAGGGGAAACATTTAAATGTATTGGAATGGCCTAGTCAAAGCCCAGACCTCAATCCAATTGAGAATCTGTGGTATGACTTAAAGATAGCTGTACACCAGCGGAACTCATCCAACTTGAAGGAGCTGGAGAAATTTTGCCTTGAAGAATGGGCAAAATTCCCAGTGGCTAGATGTGCCAAGCTTATAGAGATATACCCCAAGAGACTTGCAGCTGCAATTGCTGCAAAAGGTGGCTCTACAAAGTTATGACTTTGGGGGGGTGAATAGTTATGCAAGTTTTCAGTTTGTCTTATTTCTTGTTTGTTTCACAAGATAAAATATTTTGCAGCATCAGAGTGGTAGGCATGTTGTGTAAATCAAATGATACAAACCCCCCAAAAATCTATTTTAATTCTAGGTTGTAAGGCAACAAAATAGGAAAAATGCCAAGGGGGTGAATACTTTCACCACTGTATATATCAACCATGTGAAGAGGCTACAGAATGGCTGAGAGAGAGAGAGACAGACAGTCCCAAGTACACCAACACACCACTTCCCATACAATACTGAGGTCACATCAGCTCATGTCAGCCATGTCATGATGAGGGTATACAAAGCATGACAAAATGAGGTAGTGGCCGGGACTCCTGGTTCCCTTCCTGTCCTCTGAAGCTGGAGCTGCTCTTGGTTTCAGCGCCATGCAGCCTAGGGGAAGATGATACTGTAGACCAGGGCCACAAAGGGAGAACGGAGAAAGAGGGAGCACAAAATAAATTATATTTGCACACCTATTGGAGGAGTCAAGCCCTGGAGACCACCTGATACATTTCTTCTTGAGGGCTATTCATATTTTCAAGCACAAGAATCACTATGCCTCTCAGGAAGGGGAGATGAGATTGAGTTTTCTATTAGTATGAACCAAAAGCCGCTGCTCTGTGTGTGTGAGAGGACTGCGACTACGCTGTCCTTGCCCCCCACCCTCCCATTGAAAACAGGAGAGGAAATGTGTTTTCCCGTCTGGAATAATGCAGTAAAGGTACATTTTTATGTAGGATTTTCCATCTTTACAGTGTGCTTAGAACTGAAAAGCAACAAGGTCTCAGCAAATACAGTAAGCATTAGCAGTGACAGTAAACAACTTCCTCTGTAAGAATCCACTATTGGTCCTCCTCTGCAGAACATGTCTCTTCAGAGACATTTGGCCCAAGACATTCTTTATACTGTTGATCTTCCATCGGTTCAAACCCAATTGACTATCTACTCACACAAAGCACACAAAGCAGATGTCACCACCGGTCCCAACTACACTCTGGTCTGACCCTCTCTTATCTTCAGCAGTGATGAATAGATTGGTGGCAGGCAACTACAGAGGACAATCTCTCACATTAGCCCAGACCAAAGAGTAATTACTGCAGTGTGTTGACCTCTGGGGTCAAAGGGCAAGCAGACTGCCAAAAAAGGTGGGCCTATTTATAAAATCTCAGTCAAAACACAGCATACACATTCCATTAATTAATGCCTTGTATAATTTATAAGGCACATTACTTAAACTGTAGTCCATTGAAAAATGTTCCTTGGTGACCAGTATTAATTGCAGAAGCATGAAATGCAGAGCTTGGCTGTGGTCCTCTTGTCAAGCTCTGAGAAGGCTGCGGTAATGGGAGATACCGAGGCCACTTTAAGATGAAAAACGGCTATGGAACCTAGTGTCACTTAATCAATGTGAAACCCCAGTAGGGAGAGGTAGCCACATCCCGCAGGGCCACACAGTCCCCAGAATGGAGGTTTAAAATGGGCCACAGTCTCATACTGCATCTCATCCCAGTCACACTGATGATTAGGCACCTAGGGGCTGGTAGGGAGGTTGCCCCTTCTTGGGACTCGCTTAACAACACCATCCATCTCCCTAACCCAATACTACAGAGACCACCTACCTACGAAACCATCATGACCACTGACTCCTGAGCCTTACTTCTGCAATATCCTTCAGGAAATATTCTGGTCTGCCAACCACGTGCTACAATGATGCACGATCACTCCCTGGCTCACCCACTAATCACTTGAGTTATACTGTAGACCACAGGATGTTGGTGGCACCTTAATTGGGGAGGACGGACTCATAGTAACGGCTGGAATGGAATAGATGGAATGGTCATCTAACTCGAACACATGGTTTCCATGTGTTTGATACCATTCCATTCACTCCATTCCAGCCATCCTCCTCTCAGCAGCCTCCTGTGTTGTTGGCATCATAGACCCTGGTAAGTTCTCCCATCAAAGCAGTGGTGGCCAACACTCCTCCTGGAGAGCTATACTTTTGATTGACGCTGATTTGAGCATGCCCTAGTGCTAGTACAGTATGTGGTAGATCACTGCAGAACTCGTACGCATGTGTATGAGTGCTCCTCCACAGCAGTTCTGATATGTGTATCGGTATGTATGGAGTGTGGCGGTTTGTCTCTGCCTGCTCTCTGGCCCTCTATCTATGCGCTGCTTGAGGCGCTATTATCGCTGAAACAAACAGCTCCTGTTCTCAGCTCCACACAGAGCCCTCATCTATCTGCCTGACGTGACATGTGCTTCCTTGTTTGTTTTCTATCCTCACCCATGAGATGCAAGCAGCTGATGATATTGAGCTGTGTCGATGGCACGCCTCCACTCATGCCAAATAAATCAATCACCCCTCCTGCACGCTGCTGTGTCCCCGTTTAGGCACCAATCTCCTCTACTCCGCTCCGATCAATCAGGAGCTTCTGTAGGGGCTTACTGTACTGCTGCCTCAGAGCGAAAATAGCAAATCGCTTCCCGGCAAGGCACCCCAGCAGCTGACTGATAGAACAGAGGGGTCTTCAACCTTTTGTTGCCAATGGACCCCCTCCGAGGCAAACCGGCCACTCAGGGACCACCTCCCAGGCAAACCGGCCACCCAGGGACCCCCATCAAACGTTAGCAAAAATGTTGTCTGTCATCAGGTCAATGATCATGTCAAGGAGAAGTAATTTACATTTCAAAATTAATAGATTTGGTAGATAAGAGTTCAGGTGAGCCTTAGTGCTTCAGCAAACAAAGGAAAGCTCTAGACTGCAGCTGAATCTGGTAATGAATGGTGTGGCTTTTGAACAAGTGGATTAGACTGTAAACTGTCTAAGACAGGGAGATGTGTGTCCATAAAACAAGAGATGCTCTGATTTTTTTGATACCACACTCCAAAAATCAAGTCCTGCAGGCTCTAGTTTAGTCTTATCTTGATTATTGTCCAGTCATGAGGTGAAGTGCTGCAAAGAAAGACCTACCGTAATTTCTGGACTATTAAGCACACCTGAATATAAGCCGCACCCACTGAATTTAAAAAATATATGTATTTAGTACATAAATAAGCCGCACATGTCTATAAGCCGCAGGTGCCTACCGGTACATTGAAACAAATTAACTTTACACAGCCTTTAAAGGAAACACGGCTTGTAACAAAAATAAATAAGCTTTCTAAACGAAACACGGCTTGTAACAAAAATGAATAGGCCTTAACGAAACACGGCTTGTAACAAAAATAAATAGGCTTTAACGAACACGGCTTGTAACAAAAATGTAAAAAAATAGCAGTAAACAGTAGCCTACCAAGAAAGTCATTGGTCACTATCTTCCTCCTGTGCACCGAAACCACTGAAGTCATCTCCTTCGGTGTCGGAGTTGAATAGCCTCAGAATTGCTTCATCCGATGTTGGATCGTTTTCATTGTCGCTCTCGTCACTTTCATCCGGAGGCAAATTCCCTGATGTCTATAAGCCGCAGGTGCCTACCGGTACATTGAAACAAATTAACTTTACACAGCCTTTAAAGGAAACACGGCTTGTAACAAAAATAAATAAGCTTTCTAAACGAAACACGGCTTGTAACAAAAATGAATAGGCCTTAACGAAACACGGCTTGTAACAAAAATAAATAGGCTTTAACGAACACGGCTTGTAACAAAAATGTAAAAAAATAGCAGTAAACAGTAGCCTACCAAGAAAGTCATTGGTCACTATCTTCCTCCTGTGCACCGAAACCACTGAAGTCATCTCCTTCGGTGTCGGAGTTGAATAGCCTCAGAATTACTTCATCCGATGTTGGATCGTTTTCATTGTCGCTCTCGTCACTTTCATCCGGAGGCAAATTCCCTGCTGAGCTCATGCTGCCCTCTTCAATACGCAGCAGTCCAATACGCAGCAGTCCTGACAATGCTCCACGTTGTCAGGACCCACTGGCAGACTTGACCATAAGTTGCTCTTCGCATGCGGCCCGTTTTAGTGAAGGATTTCTCCCCACTTGTCATCCAAGCCTCATTTTCTAGTTTGGGCTTTTCTTTCCTCTGAAAGCTTTTGTTGTCTTTTTGCACTGAGTCAGTTTCTCACGCTGCTGTTTCCAACGTCTTATCATCGACTCATTAAGGCCAAGCTCCCGTGCAGCAGCTCTATTTCCTTTTCCAACAGCCAGATCGATCGCCTTCAAATTGAAAGCTGCATCATATGCATTTCTCCGTGTCTTTGCCATGATGAGGGTGACAAAATGACTACCGTAATCAGAATGATGGGAAGTTTGAGCGTGCTCGATTTACGTCACATTGTGACGGTGCTCAGTTTTTTGGCGGCATGAATCTTGTGAAAGCGGGAAAAATCCATAAATTAGCCGCGTCATTGTATAAGCCGCAAGGTTCAAAGCGTGGGAAAAAGAAGCGGCTTATAGTCCGGAAATTACGGTAGTTAAGCTGCAGCTGGCCCAGAACAAAGCGGCACATCTTGCTCTTCATTGCAATCAGATGGCTAAAATAAATACTATGCATGCCAGTCTCTCTTAGCTAAGAGTTGAGGAAAGACTGAGGCTGAATATAGCCCACGAAGATCTCCTCTACCACACAAGTCAGAAGAGGTGCAAAAACAGACAGGAAGATCATGTCAGTGACTCAACCCACTCAAGTAGAGTATAACGAAAAAAGCCTGGCACGACATGATGCACCCTTCCTAGGGACGGCATGGAAGAGCACTAGGAAGCCATTGACAAACCCCGTAATAGGCAGAGAATCCCAGTAGAGAAGGGAGCCGGCCAGGCAGAGACAGCAAGAGCGGTTCGTCACTCCAGTGCCTTGCCGTTTACCTTCGCACCCCTGGGCCAACCACACTCAATCAAATCAAATTTTATTGCTCACATACACATATTTAGCAGATGTTTGTGTTCCTAGCTCCAACAGTTTAGTAGTACCTAAACCCCCAATAAAGGAGTCGTTCTGCAGGTGGTGACCACAGACCACTTCTCAGTTCCTATGCTTCCTGGCTGATGTTTTGGTCACTTTTGAATGCTGGCGGTGCTTTCACTCTAGTGGTAGCATGAGACGGAGTCTACAACCCACACAAGTGGCTCAGGTAGTGCAGCTCATCCAGGATGGCACATCAATGCGAGCTGTGGCAAGAAGGTTTGCTGTGTCTGTCAGCGTAGTGTCCAGAGCATGGAGGTGCTGCCAGGAGACAGGCCAGTACATCAGGAGACGTGGAGGAGGCCGTAGGAGGGCAACAACCCAGCAGCAGGACCGCTACCTCCGCCTTTGTGCAAGGAGGAGCAGGAGGAGCACTGCCAGAGCCCTGCAAAATGACCTCCAGCAAGCCACAAATGTGCATGTGTCTGCTCAAACGGTCAGAAACAGACTCCATGAGGGTGGTATGAGGGCCCGACGTCCACATTTGGGGGTTGTGCTTACAGCCCAACACCGTGCAGGACGTTTGGCATTTGCCAGAGAACACCAAGATTGGCAAATTCGCCACTGGCGCCCTGTGCTCTTCACAGATGAAAGCAGGTTCACACTGAGCACATGTGACAGACGTGACAGAGTCTGGAGACGCTGTGGAGAACGTTCTGCTGCCTGCAACATCCTCCAGCATGACCGGTTTGGCGGTGGGTAGTCGTGGGGTGGCATTTCTTTGGGGGGCCGCACAGCCCTCCATATGCTCGCCAGAGGTAGCCTGACTGCCATTAGGTACCGAGATGAGATCCTCAGACCCCTTGTGAGACCATATGCTGGTGCGGTTGGCCCTGGGTTCCTCCTAATGCAAGACAATGCTAGACCTCATGTGGCTGGAGTGTGTCAGCAGTTCCTGCAAGAGGAAGGCATTGATGCTATGGACTGGCCCGCCCGTTCCCCAGACCTGAATCCAATTGAGCACATCTGGGACATCATGTCTCGCTCCATCCACCAACGCCACGTTGCACCACAGACTGTCCAGGAGTTGGCGGATGCTTTAGTCCAGGTCTGGGAGGAGATCCCTCAGGAGACCATCCGCCACCTCATCAGGAGCATGTCCAGGCGTTGTAGGGAGGTCATATAGACACGTGGAGGCCACACACACTACTGAGCCTCATTTTGACTTGTTTTAAGGACATTACATCAAAGTTGGATCAGCCTGTAGTGTGGTTTTCCACTTTAATTTTGAGTGTGACTCCAAATCCAGACCTCCATGGGTTGATAAATTTGATTTCCATTGATATTTTTTGTGTGATTTTGTTGTCAGCACATTCAACTATGTAAAGAAAAAAGTATTTAATAAGAATATTTCATTCATTCAGATCTAGGATATGTTATTTTAGTGTTCCCTTTATTTTTTTGAGCAGTGTATATAAATATTAGGATGAGCAATGTCTGAGTGGCATTGACTAAAACACAGTAGAGTACAGTATATACATATGAAATGAGTAAAACAGAATGTAAATATTTTTAAAGTGACCAGTGATTCCATGTCTATGTACATTTATTTTTTTAATCTTACCTTTATTTAACTAGGCAAGTCAGTTAAGAACAAATTCTTATTTTCAATGACGGCCTAGGAACAGTGGATTAACTGCCTTGTTCAGGGGCAGAACGACAGATTTTTATCTTGTCAGCTCGGGGATTCGATCTTGCAACCTTTCGGTTACAACTCCAATGCTCTAACCACTAGGCTACCTGCCGCCCCATAGGGCAGCAGCCTCTAAGATACAGGGTTGAGTAACCGGGCGGAAGCCAGCTAGTGATGGCTATTTAACAGTCTGATGGCCTTGAGACTGAAAAACAGCTTCTGTCTCTCGGTCCCAGCTTTGATGCACCTGTACTGGCCTCGCCTTCTGAATGATAGCGGGGTGAACAGGCCCTGGCTTGGGTGGTTGATGTCCTTGCTGATCTTCTTGGTCTTCCTGGGACATCGGGTGCTGTAGATGTCCTGAAGAGCAGGCAATGATGCATTGGGCAGACAGCACCACCCTCTGGAGAGCCCTGCGGTTGCGGGAGATGCAGTTGCCGTACCAGGTGGTGATACAGCCAGACAGGATGCTCTCAATTGTACGTCTGTAAAAGTTTGTGAGGGTCTTAGGGGCCAAGCCTGTTGAACCTTCCTCACCATATTGTCTGTGTGTGTGGACCATTTCAGATTGTCAGTGATGTGTACGCTGGGGAACTCAAAGCGTTTTACCTTCTCCACTGCGACTGTCCCGTCGATGTGAATAGGGGTGTGCTCTTTCTGTTTTCTCCTGAAGTCCACGATCAGCTCCTTCGTTTTGTTGATGTTGAGGGAGAGGTTATTTTCCTGGCACCACTCTGCCAGGGCCCTCACCTCCTCCCTGTAAGCGGTCTCGTCGTTTGTTGGTAATCAGGCCTACTACTGTTGTCTGCAAACTTGATCGAGTTGGATGCGTGCTTGGCCCCTAAGAACCTCATGGGTGAACAGGGGGCGCAGGAAGGGGCTGAGCACGCACCCTTGTGGGGTCCCTGTGTTGAGGATCAGTTTATTGGAGGTGTTGTTTCCTAACTTCACCACCTGGGGGGCGGCCCGTCAGGAAGTCCAGGACCCAGTTGCACAGGGCGGGTTTCACACCCAAGTTTAATGATGAGCTTGGAGGGTACTACGGTGTTGAAGGCTGAGCTATAGTCAATGAACAGAATTCTTACATAGGTATTCCTCTTGTCCAGATGGGATAGGGCAGTGTGCAGTGTGCAGTGTGATGGCGATTGCATTGTCTGTGGATCTATTGGGGCGTTACGCAAATTGAAGTGGGTCTAGGGTGTCAGGTAATGTGGAGGTGATATGATCCTTAACTAGCCTCTCAAAGCACTTCATGATGACAGAAGTGAGTGCTACAGGGCAATAGTCATTTCGTTCAGTTACCTTTGTTTTCTTGGGTACAGGAACAATGGTGGACTTCTTGAAGCAAGTGGGGACAACAGACTGTGATAGGAAGAGATTGAATATGTCCGTGAACACTCCAGCCAGCTGGTCAGCGCATGCTCTAAGGATGCGGCTAGGGATACCGTCAGAACCGGCAGCCTTGCAAAGGTTAACACGCTTAAATGTTTTACTCACGTCGGCCACGGAGAATGAGAGCCCACAGCCCTAGGGAGCAGACCGCATTGGTGGCACTGTGTTATCCTCAAAGAGGGCGAAGAAAGTGTTTAGCTTTTCAGGGAGCAAGACGTCGGTGTCCGCGACGTGGCTGGTTTTCCCTTTGTAATCCGTGAATGTCTGTAGACCTTACCACATACGTCTCGTGTCTGAGCCGTTGAATTCCGACTCCACGTTGTCTCTGTACTGACATTTTGCCCGTTTGATTGCCTTACGGAGTGAATAATTACTCATTGTATTCAACCATATTCCAAGTCACCTTGCCGTGGTTAAATGCAGTGGTTCGCGCTTTCAGTTTTGCGCGAATGCTGCAATCTATCCACAGTTTTTGGTTTGGGTAGGTTTTAATAGTCACAGCGGGAACAACATCCCCTATACACTTCCTGATGAACTCAGTCACCCTGTCCGTGTATATGTCAATGTTATTCTCAGAGGCAACCCGGGAACATATCCCAGTCCACGTGATCAAAACAATCTTGAAGCATAGATTCTGATTGGTCAGACCAGCGTTGAATAGACCTTAGGACGGGTACTTCCTGTTTGAGTTTCTGCCTATAGGAAGGGAGGAGCAAAATGGAGTCGTGATCTGATTTGCCGAAGGTAAGGCGGGAAGGTTCTTGCAGCCATCCCGGAAGGGAGAGTAACAATGGTTGAGATTTTTTGTAGCGCGAGTACTATAGGCAATGTGTTGATAGAACTTCGGTAGCGCTTTCCTCAAATTTGCTTTGTTAAAATCCTCAGCTACAATAAATGCGGCCTCAGGATATGTGGTTTCCAGTTTGCACAAAGTCCAGTGTAGTTCATTGAGGGCCGTCGAGGTATCGGCTTGAGAGGGAATATACAAGGCTGTGACTATAACCGAAGAGAATACTCTTGGGAGGTAATACGCCCAGGTGAACAAAAGGACTTGAGTTCCTGTACGTATCACAACCATACATCACCGCCTTTCTTCTTCCCGGAGAGTTCTTTATTCCTGTCTGCGCAATGTACTGAGAACCCAGCTGGCTGTATGGACAGTACAGTATATCCGGAGAGAGCAATGATTCCTTGAAACAGAGTATGTTACAGTCCCTGATGTCTCTCTGGAAGGAGATCCTCGGCCTGAGCTCATCTACTTTATTGTCCAAGGACTGAACATTAGCGAGTAAAATACTCAGAAGCGGTGGATGGTGTGCACGCCTCCTGAGTCGGACTAGAAGTCCACTCCAAATACCTCTTCTCTGCCGGCAGCATCTTGGAGCAGCCTCTGGGGTAAGATAAATTGCCTTTGGGGGTATGAACATAAGGTTCCAATTCGGGAAAGTCGTATCTGGACGTTTTTTTTTGTTTTTTTGTTGTAGTTTTTACCTTTTTTTCTCCCCAATTGGTAGTTACAGTCTTGTCCCATCGCTGCAACTCCCACACGGACTCCGGGAGAGGTGAAGGTTGAGAACCATGCGTCCTCCGAAACACGACCATGCCAAGCCACACTACTTCTTGACACACTGCGTGCTTAACCCGGAAGCCAGTCGCACCAATGTGTCAGAGGAAACACTGTACAACTGGCGACCATGTCAGCGTGCATGCGCCCGGCCCGCCACAGGAGTCACTAGAGCGCGATGGGACAAGGACAACCCGGCCAGCCAAACCCTCCGCTAACCCGGACGACGCTGGGCCAATTGTGCGCTGCCTTATGAGTCTCCTGGTTGCGGCCGGCTGCGACACAGCACGGGATCGAACCTGGATCTGTACTGATGCCTCTAGCACTGCGATGCAATGCCTTAGACCGCTGCGCCACTCGGGAGGCATAATGCTGGTGAGTTACAGCCACTCTGATATCCAAAAGTAACTTCCGTCTCTATGTAATAACAAAAAAAACGTTCTGGGCTAATAATGTAAGACATAACACACCAAAAACTAAATACTGCAAAGTTGCTTAGGAGCTAGAAGCAGAGCTTCCATGTCTGTCGGCGCCATCTTGCAGTATAATAGGACCTACTGAAGAGTAGGTAGTCTTCAGTAAAGACTTAAAGGCTGAGATCGAGTCTGCGTCTCTCACATGGATAGGCAGACCATTCCATAGAAATGGAGCTCTATAGGAGAAAGCTCTGCCGCCAGCTGTTTGTTTAGAAATTCTAGGGACAATAAGGAGGCCTGCGTATTGTGACTGTAGCATACGTGTAGTTATATATGGCAGGACAAAATGGGAGAGATAGGTAGGAGCAAGTCCATGTAATGCTTTGTAGGTTAGCAGTAAAACCTTGAAATCAGCCCTAGCCTTAACAGGAAGCCAGTGTAGAGGCGCTAGCACTGGAGTAATATGACACAATTTTGGGGTTCTAGTCAAGAATATAGCAGCTGTATTTAGCACTAACTGAAGTTTATTTAGTGCTTTATCTGGGTAGCCGGAGAGTAGAGCGTTGCAGTAGTCTAATCTAGAAGTGACAAAATCATGGATTAGTTTTTCTGCCAAATTTTTGGACAAAAGCAGTGAAATATGACAAGGCAGCAGCTACTCTTCCTGGGGTCCAAACATTAAAGCACTTACATTACATATAAAACAAAAATTAAAACAGTACATCATATAACATTAGTACACCACTACACATCTACAATACAAAATGTATAATAATGTATGCGTATGGGTGTCTGTACTTGTGTCTCTTCACAGTCTCCGATGATCCATAAGGTATTTCTTTTCTTTTCTAGCTGATTCTACTGTTTGCATCAGTTACCTGATGTGGAATAGAGTTCCATGTAGTCATGGCTCTATGTAGTAATGTGCACCTCCCATAGTCTGTTCTGGACTTCTGGTGGCATGTCTTGTGGGGCATGCATGGGTGTCCGAGCTGTGTGCTAGTAGTTTAAAACAGACAGCTCGGTACATTTCGATTGTCAACACTTCTTACAAAAACAAGTAGTGATGACGTCAATCTCCCTTCCACTTTGCGCCATGAGAGATTGACATGCATATCATTAAACGTTAGCTCTCTGTGTACTTTTAAGGGCCAGCTGTGCTGCCTTGTTCTGAGCCAACTGCAATTTCCCTAAGTCCCTCTTTGTGGCACATGACCACTCTACTGAACAAAAGCCTAGGTGCGACAAAACTAGGGCCTATCTTGTTGATAGTGTTGTTAAGAAGGCAGAGTAGCGCTTTATTATGAACGGACATTTTAGCTACTGTTGTATCAATATGTTTTGACCATGACAGTTTACAATCCAGTGTTACTCCAAGCAGGTTAGTCACCTCAACTTGCTAAATTTCCACATTATTCAATACGAGATGTAGTTAAGGTTTAGGATTTAGTGAATGATTTGTCCCAAATACAATGCATTTAGTTTTGGAAATATTTATGACTAACTTATTCCTTGCCACCCATTCTGAAACAAACGGCAGCTCTTTGTTAAGTGTTGCGGTCATTTTAGTTGCTGTAGTAGCTGACGTGTATAGTGTTGAGTCATCCACATACATAAACACACTGGCTGCCATGTCGTTAGTAAAGATTGAAAAAAGTAAGGGGCCTAAACAGCTACCCTGGGGAATTCCTGATTTTACCTGGATTATGTTGGCGGCTTCCATTAAAAAACACCCCGTGTTCTGTTAGACAAGTAACTCTTTATCAACAATATAGCAGGTGGTGTAAAGCCATAACACATATGTTTTTCCAGCAGCAGACTATGATCGATAATGTCAAAAGACACATTTTTATGAATTTCTCTCAGCCAGTCAGTCATTTGTACAACCTTATTATCATCAATTTCTCTCAGCCAATCATCAGTAATTTGTGTAAGTGCTGTGCTTGTTGAATGTCCTTCCCTATAAGCGTGCTGAAAGTCTGTTGTCAATCTGTTTACTGTAAAATAGCATTGCATCTGGTTAAAAAAAAAATCATAGTTTACTAAGGGTTGGTAACAGGCTGATTGGTTGGCTATTTGAGCCAGTAATGGGGACTTTACTAGGGTAGCGGATTGACTTTTGTTTCCCTCCAAGCCTGAGGGCACATACTTTCTAGTAGGCTTAAATTGAAGATATGGCAAATAGGAGTGGCAATATTGTCCACTATTATCCTCAGTAAGTTTTCATCCAGATTGTCAGACCACGGTGGCTTGTCATTGTTGATAGACAATTTCTTCACCTCTTCCACACTCTGGATATGTAGTGTCAGAGTTTGTCGCTGGCATGTCATGCCTAAGTTTGGCAAGATAAGCAATGAAAAAGTCATTAAAGTAGTTGGCAATATCAGTGGGTTTTGTGATGAATCTGATTCAATGAATGATGGAGCCGAGTTTACCCTTTTTCCCAAAATGTCATTTAAGGTGCTCCAAAGCTTTTTACTATCATTCTTTAAATAATTTATTTTACCAATAGTTAAAATATTTCCGGGTCAAGGTTGAACTTTTTCAGGAGAGGCTTTATTACTGCAACTTTTAGTGAGTTTGGTACACATCCGGAGAATAGGGAGCCATTTATTGTGTTCAACATTGCACTTTCAGTAGTTTAGTTGGAATAGGGTCCAGTAGGCAGCTGGAAGGTTTATTTTTGTAAATGTGTCGAGAAATACAGGATGAAAAACTTGAGTCTCCATTGATCCTAGGTCCTGGCAGTTCTGTGTAGAGTTTTGGAGAAATACGCAGATTCAAAGAGGAATCCATAATTTGCTTTCTAATGATTATGATCTTTCGTCAAAGAAGTTCATGAATTCATCACTGCTGAAGTGAAGGCCATCCTCACTTAGGGAATGCTGGTTTTAAGTTAGCTTTGCGACAGTAACAAATAATACATTTAGGATTGTTTTTATTCTCAATGATGTTGGAAAAGTAGGCTGATCGAGCAGCAGTGAGGGCTCTTTGAAATTGCACGGTACTTCCAGTTTGGTGAAGCACCATTTCCGTTCCAATTTTCTGGAAGCTTGCTTCAGGGCTCGGGTCATTTCTGTTTACCAGCTAGCTGATTTCTTGTGACAAAAGGTTTTAGATCCTTTAGGTGGTTAACTGATTTGTGTACTTCGACGTCCTTGGGTAGGTGGAGGGAGTCTGGAAGGGCATCTAGGAATACATGGGTTGTCAGAATTTATAGCACGGCTTTTTGCCACCTGTATTTACTAACGGCTGCGTCTGAAGCCGAGCTTGCAAAGCGGCTATCCTCAATATAAGGGCGGTAGTTCTGTACTTAAAACTTCTTGTCAATATGGGGGCGCTGTTTTCACTTTGTAAAAATTCGTTCCCAAATTAAACTGCCTCGTACTCAATTCTTGCTCGTACAATATGCATATTATTATTATTACTATTGGATAGAAAACACTCTCTAGTTTCTAAAACCGTTTGAATTATATCTGTGAGTAAAACAGAACTCAAGTTGCAGCTAACTTCCTGTCAGGAAGTGAGAAATCTGAAATCGGGCACTCTGTTCCAGGGTCAGTTTATTAATTTGCATGTAATCTATGAGTCGACATGCACTGCATACGATTTCCCCTAGATGTCAGTAAGCAGTGAGAATTGGAATGGTGTTGCTAGGCAGATCTGAGGCCATATAAAGGCTTTTGGAACGTGGGGTGCACTCTTTTCAACGTTCGTCATGGCGCAAGACAGACCTCAGGATGGCATTCTGAAAAGCTCTCGTTATAGACCTTAGATATATCCGGCTCTGATTTTATTCGATATAGGTGTTAAAGACATCATAATGTAGTTATTTTAAACCGAGTTATATCAGTTTATATCAGTATATTGCGATTTTCGGATATTTCTTTGTGCTGCGTTATGAAGAGTTGGACACGTCTGGGCCACATAGCTAATGTTTGCTGCTAATTCCTAAGTTGAAGACGACAATCTACAACCGAGCAACGATGATTCTGGACAAAGGACCACTTGCACAAGATTCTGATGGAAGCTCATCAAAAAGTAAGAACTATTTATGATGTTAATTTGTTGTTCTGTTGAAAAATGTTACACTACTATTCCGCCATTAATTTCGGTGCGGTCTCGCTTTAACGCACGCTGTATGTCGTAGTAACGTTAATTTTAAAAATCTAACACAGCGGTTGCATTAAGAACAAATGTATCTTTCATTGCTGTCCAACCTGTATTTTTTAGTCAAGTTTATGATTAGTTATTGATTAGATTAGGTGCCTCTCCCAAGATTTCTCCCGACATTTTGTTGGCAGGTTGGCTACTATTCTCATTGTATAACCACGATTTGTGCCGCTAAATATGCACATTTTAGAACAAACAATATATGTATTGTGTAATATGATGTTATAGGACTGTCATCTGATGAAGTTTTGAGAAGGTTAGTGAAAAATGTAATATCTTTTGCTGGTTTATTCGCTATCGCTAACGTGCATGAATCAATGCTGCTGTGTGGTTGGCTATTGTAGTAAGCTAATATAATGCTAAATTGTGTTTTCGCTGTAAAACACTTAAAGAATCTGAAATATTGGCTGGATTCACAAGATCTTTGTCTTTCATTTGCTGTACGCTGTGTATTTTTCATAAATGTTTTATGATGAGTATTTAGGTAATTCACGTTGCCTGTAGTTATTCTAGTTGCTTTGGTGAGAGTTGTGATGGTGGCTGCAATGTAAAACTATGATTTATACCTGAAATATGCACATTTTTCGAACAAAACATATGCTATACAATAAATGTTATCAGACTGTCATCTGATGAAGTTGTTTCATGGTTAGTGACTATTTATATCTTTATTTGGTCGAATTTGTGATAGCTACCTATGCAGGAAAAAAATGGTGGGAAAAAAAGTTGTCTTTTGCTATGGTGGTCAGCTAATAGAAATACATATTGTGTCTTCCCTGTAAAACATTTTAAAAATCAGAAATGATGGCTGGATTCACAAGATGTGTATCTTTCATTTGGTGTCTTGAACTTGTGATTTCATGAACATTTTATTATATGATATCCCTGTGGCTTTAGGCTAGGCTATGCTAGTCAGCTTTTTTGATGGGGGGGATCCCGGATCCGGGTTTGTGACTCGTTAGAGGTTTAAGAGTACAGCGACTGCAATGAGAATTACATATTTTTTTACCTTTATTTAACTAGGCAAGTCAGTTAAGAACAAATTCTTATTTTCAATGATGGCCTAGGAACAGTGGGTTCAGTCTATTAATGTTATGTATTGTGTCTATTTCATGTGGACCCCAGGAAGAGTAGCTGCTGCTTTCGCAACAGCTAATGGGGATACTAATAAAATACCATATATCAGGGAGCTCGACAACAATGACAAAAATCATGAAACGGGCTTACCATGAAAAACTTCCAAAAAGACTAATTCGAGGCAGAAAAGAGGCACTCAACAAAAAATAGCAGATATATTTTAGCTCACTTTAATCAATTGTTCAGGATCAGTACAGGTGACTGACGTTTCTACACTGAATAAAACTTCAGCTTGATGTCAAAACGTCAGTTTCTTCATTATTTTCACCTCCCAATAATTAAAAGAGGAAGTGTAAACTCTAACATAGCCTATTAGCTGGAAAGGTAGCGTCAAACATATTTTCGCTAAGAGCAGCTTTTGAGCTGGTTGAACAATGGTTAGCCATGTGTTGGCAAAAATGTATCTCCAAGTCAAGAAAGCTTACTAGCAGCCACTGGTAGCCTATTCGCGGGTGCTCAAAGCCTATGTCAGATACTCCAGTGAGTGTCATTTGCTCAATATTAAGAGTTGAGAAATAAAGTTGACATATATTATCCTCTTTTCTACTGTAGGTAGGTCATTCAAAATGGTTTATTCTGTTGTTTCTAGCGATATTCATTAAAACAAAAATATATAGATTTTCCATATACACATATATATATATATAGACATACAAAAGTATGTGGATATCCCCTCAGATTAGTGAATTCAACTATTTCAGTCACACCAGTTGCGTACAGGTGTAGAAAATCGAGCACACCGCCATGCAATCTCCATAGACAAACATTGGCAGTAGATTGGCCTTACTGAAGAGCTCAGCGACTTTCAACGTGGCACGGTCATAGGATGCCACCTTTCCAACAAGTTGGTTAGTCAAATTTCCGCCCTGCCCGAGCTGCCCCGGTCAACTGTAAGTGCCGTTATTGTGAAGTGGAAACGTATAGGAGCAACAACGGCTTAGCTGCGAAGTGGTAGGCCACACAAGCTCACAGAACGGGACAGCTGAACGCTGAAGTGCGTAAAAATCGTCTGTCCTCGGTTGCAACACTCACTACCGAATTCCAAACTGCCTCTGGAAGCAACGTCAGCACAATAACTGCTTGTCAGGAGCTTCATGAAATGGGTTTCCATGGCCGTGCAGCCACACACAACCCTAAGATCATCATGCACATGGCCAAGCGTCGGCTGGAGTGGTGTAAAGCTCGCTACCATCAGACTCTGGAGCAGTGGAAGCGCATTCTCTGGAGTGATAATCACGTTTCACCATCTGGCAGTCCGACGGACAAATCTGGGTTTGGCGGATGCCAGAAGAATGCTATGTACCCCAATGCATAGTGCCAACAATTTTGTAATTTAAGTTCAGACAGTAACAATGTGTGATATGAGTTTAAACTAAAGTTTTTAGTGTTGACAGGGTACCATGAAGTGTACCAGTGTGGGCAGTAAAGTCACTGCATTCTACATGAGAAGTCAATGTCTCAAGAGAAATTCTGAAGCAGCAGCACATTTCCTGTTGGGGTCTGTCCCATTTCTTATCTCCCAACAACCACCACTTCTCCTTTCTTGGGAGGAAATGGCTGTGCATGAAATGCATATGCTAATCTAAGAGCCTACAAACAAAGTGCAATGCAATGGCTGCATCCCCTTGAATAGATTTGAGTAATCTGCATAATTCATATAATCAGTTTTATTATCAAAATGCTTAGCTTGGTATGAAAAGCTTTGCACATAGACACAAAGTATGGAAGCTTTTGAAACTCCTCAAGTGAGCTATAACACTAAACTGAGCCATGCTTGTATCTATAAATTAATCAACATTTCCATGTTAGAAGTTCGAAAATACAAAAATAACAATACAGAAGTCATTATTGATTGTGGGCAAATAAGCATCCGCGACATCAGCTGTCATGCATGCATGTAAAGTTCCTTAACGACATGTTTTCTGTGACATCTGCTAATAGTCATCCTCATCGATATCATCCTCATCAAGATCATCACCAGTATCTGTTTTGACAATCAGAAGAGGGTTTCTGCGAGGACTCAGCTCTAGGAAAGCCCCTGTGCGGGCAGTATCTGTGGCAGTGGCTGTGGCAGTCGCAGGCTGTGAACAGTCTCTCTCTGCCTCTCCCTGTGCACTGCTCCTGGAATGCCTGCTGCCCTGAGGCTGTGCTGATATCCACAGCCCCTCCTCCACCCTCTCTCCCAGCTCCTGGATCAGCTGGCTGGGGCAGGCCACAGCAGATGGGAGGGTGCTGGACTTCCTCTCGGATGATGTGAGAACAGCACAGGACTCCTGGTGGATGGGAGGGGCAGCAGGCTGGGGATGTATGGGGATGGCCTCGGCTCTCTCTCCTCCTCCTCCCTCTGTCCTGTCAGCACAGTCCTTCCCTTCAGCCTCAGAGTCCTCACTCTCCTCAGACGAGTCGCTGCTACTGTCCTCGCTGTCGGACTCCTCTCCGCTGTGTGACAGAGGAGTTCTACTGGGGCTTTTCCCCCCGTCCTCCACCTTCTCTTCTTCCTCTACCAGCGTTGCCGCCGTCTCCAGCACCTCCAACTCCAGCTCCAGGTCTCTTTTCCGTAGGGATACTTTCCGTAAGGGATCGGCCAGAGCTGTCACCTTCCTAGACCTGTCAAAGAGAGAAAAAGAGAACGTGATGAGACAGTCAGAAAAGTACAGCAAAGGTGGATCAGTTTCTCTTTTTAAACTTGGAAGCAAATATTTACAAATCCCCCCAAAAAACTACAAAATCTATTTCAAGAGCTACTTGTCCAACACTGATGAGTAGTAGGTATTACGACTATGCTATATGTACGACTGCACTTCCTACAAAAAAATATAGCAACGAGATCTCAATCTACAAATCTAATATCCATTACCCAAATCCCAGCCTCATCTGAATGCTAAGTAGACAGCGATTCACAGAGGCCTGAGCTCAATGAAATATGGAAATCATGTTTAATAATGTAGGAAGATGAGTGTGTCTGATATGCAGGTTCTGCCCCTCGAGTCTCCCACTGAAGCTCTCCCTGCAGGAGATAAGAGCGAGGCGGATGACAGAGTGATACACACCTTATACATTATTCATGAAGCTAAACCAGCGCAGGCTGTTGCCAAAACTCAAGTGGCTGCTATTCTTCCACGGTGCAGCCGATCGGCCTTCATTGCCATGATGATTACCAGCTGACCTCTGCGCGGCTCAGGACGGGTCCATTCAGGGAGGGATAAAGCACATGAGCCTGCGGTCGTCCACAGCCATTCAGCTCCTCACACTCAGCCACACTGTGGCCCCTACTGCCCTCCCTGGCCCAATTAACCGACCGCTGAGAGCCAAGATGGCTCCTTATTACCGCAAAGCCTTAATTTACTCCCACCGTGGGGAGGAAACCGTTTACACAGCCAACAGAGGGATGTACTCATTTAGGACCTCGGGAGACTGTGTAAACAGACCGTATAGCTAGTCGCCGTACTCGATCAAAGAAGACATCTCTCCAAGGCCTACATGAATATCAAATGTCCATTCGGGAAATAAAGGGGAGTAACAGTATTTGGAAAGAGAGGAGAAAAAAAAAATATGACCGACTCATGGCCCAAGTCCTATCAAAAACCAAACAATTAAAGGAGAACAATTACTGACAATGAGTAAGGGATGGCTAGGCATAAATACAACCCACAACACCCCCACCACCGCGTGTGCAGAGAGTCAGACCCCACAAGGAAACCATAGAAAATCTGAACATCAAGAGTGGCCACAGTGACTCACGGGTCTGCGTACCCATATCCACACATGCAGTTATTTTTGGGGCCCATTTTTACCCCCTTCCACACCTTGCGACCAAAACATTTTGGCAGCCCCCCTCCTGACGGCGAGCACAAATACTTTTTTTTGTTTAGGATTTAATTTCCTGCAATTGTCCACATTTTGCCATGGGATGTGGAGAAATGATTGCCATTTTAAAGCAAGTTCCCTGAGATTCCCCACATGTTGCCATAGGATGGCAAGAAATGTTTGCCATTTTTAGTATGATATCTGAGTGTGGCTAACAAAATCAAAATCGGGGTCCCCCGGTCGGTAATTCGACCACGATTACTACAAGATTAGATAGCTGGCTAGACTAACTTACCAATCTAAAACATTTTAGCTGACATGGGCTAATTGAGTGATTTTCAGAGACTGACAAGAGAAAAACTGCTGATGCGCAACCAAATATCTGTGTTCTAAATTGCAACAGCAAATGGAGAGCCTGTGTGTATGTATATACACAGTACCAGTCAAAAGTTCAGACACCTACTCATTCAAGGGTTTATCTTTTTTGACTATTTTCTACATTGTAGAATAATAGTGAAGACAAAACGATGAAATAACACATATGTAGAAAACATGTAGAAAACAAAAAATGTTAAACAATTCAAAATATATTTTACATTTTAGATTCTTCAAAGAAGTCTACTCTTCACCTTGATGACAGTTTTGCACTCTTGGCATTCTCTCAGCCAGCTTCATGAGAAATGCTTTTCCAACAGTTTTGAAGGAGTACCCACAAACATTGAGCACTTGTGTTGGCTGCTTTTTCTTCACTCCGCAGGCCGACTCATCCCAAACCATCTCAATTGGGTTGAGGTCGGGTGATTGTGGAGGCCAGGTCATCTGATGCAGCACTCCATCACTCTCCTTTTTGGTCAAATAGCCCTTAGAGGTGTTTTGGGTAATTGTCCTGTTGAAAAAAAAATCCCACTAAGCACAAACCAGATGGGATGGCGTATCGCTGGTTAAGTGTGCCTTGAATTCTAAATAAAATCACTGACAGTGTCACCAGAAAAGCATCCCCACCACATCACAGCTCCTCCTCCATGCTTCACGTGGGAACCACAGAAGCCGGAGATCCGTTCACCTTCTCCGCATCTCACAGACATGACGGTTGGAACCAAAAATCTCAAATTTGGAATCATCAGACCAAAGGACAGATATCCACCAGTCTAATGTCAATTGCTCGTGTTTCTTAGCCCAAGCAAGTCTCTTATTATTGGTGTCCTTTAGTAGTGGTCTCTTTGTAGCAATTCAACCATGAAGGCCTGATTCACACGGTCTACTCTGAACAGTTTATGTTGAGATGCGTCTAACTTGAACTCTGTGAAGCATATATTTGGGCTGCAATCTGAGGTGCAGTTAATTGGTGGAGTGCTGCAGAGATGGTTGTCCTTCTGGAAGGTTCTCTCATCTCCACAGAGGAACTCTGGAGCTCTGTCAGAGTGACCATCTGGTTCCAAGGCCCTTCTCCCCTGATTGCTGTTTGGCTGGGCGGCCAGCTCTAGGAAGTCTTGGTGGTTACAAACATCTTCCACTTAAGAATGATGAAGGCCACTGTGTTCTTGGGGACCTTCAATGCTGCAGACATTTTCTTGGTACCCTTCCCCAGATCTGTGCCCTGACACAATCCTGTCTCGGAACTCTCCAGACAATTCCTTCAACCCCATGGCTTGGTTTTTGCTCGGACAAAAACTGTCAACTGTGGGAGCAATTCGACCATGAAGACCTGATTCACGCAATCTCCTCTGAACAGCAGATGTTGAGATGTGTCTGTTACTTGAACTCATGAAGCATTTATTTGGGCTGCAATATCTGAGGCTGGTGACTAATGAACTTATCCTCTGCAGCAGGGGTAACTCTGGATCTTCTTTTCCTGTGGCGGTCCTGATGAGAGACAGTTTCATTATAGCGCTTGATGGTTTGTGACTACACTTGAAGAAACATTCAAAGTGCTTGAAAATGTTCTACACTGACCATGTCTTAAAGTAATGATGGGACTGTCATTTCTCCTTGCTTATTTGAGCTATTCTTGCCATAATATGGACTTGGTCTTTTACCAAATAGGGCTATCTTCTGTATACCACCCCTACCTTGTCACAACACAACTGATAGGCTCAAACACATAAAGGAAAGAAATTCCACAAATTCACTTTTAACAAGGCACAACTGTTAATTGAAATGCATTCCAGGTGACTACCTCATGAAGCTGGTTGAGAGAATGCCAAAAGTGTGCAAAGCTGTCAAGGCAAAGGGTGGCTACTCTGATTTGTTTAACATATGTGTTACTTCATAGTTTTGATGTCTTCACTATTATTCTACAATGTAGAAAATAGTAAAAATAAAGAAAACTCATGAATGAGTAGGTGTGTCCAAACTTGACGAACATTGGTTGTATAAATAAATAAATAAATACACACACTTCTGTTCAAAAGCTTGGGGTCACTTAGAAATGTCCTTGTTTTTGAAAGAAAAGCATGTTTTTTGTCTATTAAAATAACATCAAATTGATCAGAAATACAGTGTAGACATTGTTAATGTTGTAAATGACTATTGTAGCTGGAAACAGCTGATTTCTTAAACTGTTGTTCTGATTAAAATAAGAATTAAACTGGCCTTCTTTAGACTAGATGAGTATCTGGAGCATCAGCATTTGTGGGTTCGATTACAGGCTCAAAATGGCCAGAAACAAAGACCTCTCTTCTGAAACTCATCAGTCTATTCTTGTTCTGAGAAATTAAGGCTATTACATGCGAGAAATTGCCAAGAAACTGAAGAGTTCATACAACGCTGTGTGCTACTCCCTTCACAGAACAGCGCAAACTGTCTCTAACCAGAATAGAAAGAGGAGTGGGAGGCCCCGGTGCACAACTGAGCAAGAGGACAAGTACATTAGAGTGTCTAGTTCTAGGCAGAGTTGCAAATAAAAGCCATATCTCAGACTGGCCAATAAAAATAAAAGATTAAGATGGGCAAAAGAACACAGACATGGACAGAGGAACTCTGCCTAGAAGGCCAGCATCCCGGAGTCACCGCTTCACTGTTGACTTTGAGAGTGGTGTTTGTGGGTACTATTTAATGAAGCTGCCAGTTGAGGACTTGTGACACGTCTGTTGACTCATTAGTCCAGAGCACCTGCTGCCATTTTTCTGCACCCCAGTTCCTGTGTTTTCGTGCATAGTTGAGTCACTTGGCCTTGTTTCCACGTCAGAGGTATGGCTTTTTGTTCGCAAGTCTTCCATGAAGGCCACTTCTGACCAGACTTCTCCGGACAGTAGATGGGTGTACCAGGGCCCTAATGTTTCCTAACAATTCTGAGCTGATGGCACTGCTGAACATCTCCGATTGCGAAGGGAAGGAAGCATGATGTGTCTTATCTGCTGCAGTAGGTTTCCTTGGCCGACTACTGCATCTACGGTCCTCAAAAATGCCAGTTTCTTTGTGCTTCTTCAAAAGAGATTAGACAGCACATCTGGAAACCCCTGTCTGCCTTGACATTGCTGCCTGGGAGAGACCTTGTTGATGCAGTATAACTACCTTGTGTTGTTGCTGTACTCAGTCTTGCCATGGTGTATGATTTTTGACAGTAAACTGTCTTCAGCAACCTCACCTTGTTAGTTGATTTTGGCTGTTCCTCACCCAGTTTATTCCTCCTACACAGCTGTTTCTGTTTCAGTTAATGATTGTGTTTCAACCTACATATTGAATTGATAATCATTAGCACGTGTACTAATATTATATATATATATATATATAGTAAGAGAGAGATAGAATAATGGTCTGTTTTTCATGGTTTGGGCTAGGCCCCTTAGTTCGATGGTGTTTTTGGGACTCGGCAGATTGGCCGTACCGACTTCAAGACAACTTCTGTCTCTGGTGTACAGTTTGGGCTACACACTAATATGACCCCTATGTGTAAAGGTGAGACTCTCACGAACATGTTGGTCACAAGAATTGCCCCACAGTACCAGTTGAAAATATGAACGGAAGTATATATTGAGAGTGTTTAGTGCCTGATCTTTCTTTTATCTCTCAGATATAGGACACACTTCAGAACAAACTTCCTATTGATATTTTCTGGGGGCGACAATCTGTTGTTCCATGTAGAAAATCTGTTATAGAATGCATTTGTAAGGGCTAATGGCAGTAACGCCATGTACTTTTTTTTTATTTTTATCAAATAATTGTTTTATATATATTTGTTATACTTCAGGGGGTCTTAAAATTAAAAATCAAATAGATAAATGATCCTTGGTAGGACCTTCTTAAAACAATTCCATATAGCTTAGTAGAACCCCTCCCCCTGCTTAGACAGGGCTTAAGCCCTTGCTGGAGTTGAGCAGGCTGGCTGACTGGCTCTGGCTGGAGAGCCTCCTGTAGCACTGCAACTTCAAAGCAGAAACCCTCCTCCATCCCCCACCTCCCACATTCTCTTTCCCCCGTGGGAAGTCATTATTGAGTTAGCATTGGAGAGGCTACGTGCTTGTTCTCTCCCCTCGCTCCCCCTCTCCCTGCGCTGCAGTGCGAGAAGCTCAGCTTGCGGTGAGCACAAAGGCTGCTTTTGGAGGGAATAAATAACATTGTACACAGTTCAGTCATTACTAATGTCGTGGGCTCCCTTCATTAACTGAGGGGCAGCTTTTCAAGGTTGGAAAACTGTCGCCACAAAGACGCTTCCATCTGTCAGACAACAAACAAGAGTCCTTGGATGAGGACAGGGAGCAGGGGGGTGGTGGGGGAGAAGGACAACTAGACTGAGTCAATTACAGACTTCCATTTCTATCAGCAGCCTCATGTTCAATGATGCCAGAAGACATTCGACACATGTTCCTACTCATACTTCTTAGTTAATCTTAAATGTACAAATTCATTTCACAAGATTTGTCAAGGGAGTGTATGTACATTATTCAATGGATATAGTGGATGGACAGTCAGACACTGTTTGCTAACTGTATGCCATTTGAATTGTCCAACATCTCATTCAGGGAACAAAATGTAGACGGTAGTTGTTTGTGACAAAGTTGGCTTGTTTTATAAGGCTGAAAGACTTCTAAATGGATGCTTGGATTTCCTGACTTCCTGAGTTTGATGGTTTGAGGGAGTGTGTGATGAAATGTGTTATGGAGTGTGTGACGGCGTGTGCGAGTAACACTGAAGACCTGTGTCAGAGGCATTAGGCCAGGGGTGTTGCATTCGGTCTTCAACGAGGTTCTGGAAAAGATTAGTCCTCTATCCATCGTTTTGGGATTTTTCAATGCTCCCCTACTGTCTAGCTTTCATTTAGATGATTATTAGCGAGCTGGACACAGTCCATTTCTGGTTTTAGTTATTTTAAAATATATCGAGTTTGATTCCCCCTCCCCCAAAAAAACATTTAAACCCACCCGCAGGCCGTATGTTTGACACCCCTGCATTAGGCTATATAACACAGTAGGGACTGCAATCTAAGGAAGTGCTTTCTTGCTGTATAGAGAGACCATTAGTTAATGTGCAACATGAAGAGAGCTGGTAGAACTGCCTGCAGAGCTTGTTGTTTACCTACCCTCCTAATCAAAACAAGGACACAAGGAGAGGAAGTTACCTCATACAAAGCAAGGTTGCATCATTCATTATTAGTGTAGTACGAATGCAACACTGTCAGTATTTCCCTCTCTCTGCGCGTGTGGCGGGCTGCCTGTGTAAGTACACAAAATCTGGACGTCATGCAGAGAGGAAATCTGTAGTACTTCTCCCCATTAGCTGTGAGACCGTCTTGGCTTTGTCGAGCCCAGCGGGACACAGAGACTGTCTCTGTGGTGGGGAAGGCTCAAAACACACAGACCATATACACGGAGTACACAAAACATTCACTTTGTGACAGACTGACCAGGTGAAAACTATGATCCCTAATTGAGGTCACTTGTTAAATCCACTTCAAATCAGTGTAGATGAAGGGGAGGAGACAGGTTAAAGAATGATTTTTAAACCTTGAAACAATTAAGACATGGATTGTGTATGTGTGCCATTCAGAGGGTGAATGGTCAAGACAAAAGATTTAAAGTGCCTTTGAGCGGGGTACAGTGCCAGGCGCACCAGTTTGGGTCGAGAACTGCAACGCTGCTGGGTTTGTCATGCTCAACAGTTTCCTGTGTGTATCAAGAATGGTCTACCACCCAAAGGACAATCTGCCAACTGTGGAAAGCATTAGAGTCAACATGGGCCAGCATCAATGTGGAACGCTGTTGACACCTTGAAGAGTCCATTCCCCAATGAGTTGAGGCTGCTGTGAAGGCAAAAAAATGCAATATTAGGAAGGTGTTCCTAATGTTTAGAATACTCAGTATAAACCATCTACTACATCACAGGACCCAGGACAGGACCGGCTCCAGACAGATGAGTGTGGGTAGAATACACTAGCAGGTACATTAAAAGGATTAAAACCAGAGAAAATGTATCCGAAGCTTTTTCACCTGCATTCCACCTTTTCAAAGAATAAAAAAGAAAAAGACTGTACAACGATCAACTTGCTATTCCTGCACACGCACTGGACACCGAGTTGCCAGTCCCTGGAGCATTAAAACCACCAGCAAGCCCCCACGGGGCTTAACCGACTCACTTAACTGACCACTGACCTTGCCGGGGGGGGGGGGGGGGGGGGGGTCAGCCTGGTTACAGCAGCAGTAGGTTGTCCCTGTGGGGAGCCCGTGTCCCCGGAGGGCCTCCTGAGACTGTGGAGAAGAGAGCTCTCCTCTGGGCATTGTCATGCACACAATGTGTGTAGAGGCTGAATGGATGGGTGTGAGCGAGAGAGAAAAAGATCCTTGTTTCCTCCTCCAAGACTAGCAAACCCTTGAGCTCGACACTCACAGGTTGCCATGGTTTTTTGCTCTGGAATTTAATCGACCCAATTAATTGATTGCGCAGCAGACAACGGGTAGAGGGGGAGGAATGTGTGAGCGCTGAAAGAGGAAGGGGAAGTTAGAGGCCTGCTGATTTCACTGAGATACAGTAACACAGATCTGATGGGATTTGTTGGACTGGTCACAGTCAATCTACATTGGACTCCTTCCAAGCCTTTTGATGAAAGAAGAGGAAAGACTGAGAAAGAAAACGAGGAGTGGGTTTTCATTTCAGTCAAGCAACACTGCAGGGGTTCGGCATCGGAGGATCATCAAAACCACCCATTGAAACGAATGGTAGAGGTTTTTTTATTTGATAGTGGCAATGCATCTGATGATACAAAGATATCTGCAAATTACACAAATTCCCTGGGTAATGTGGAAACGGTTGTAAGCGCGTTAATAATAACACCTTTTATCAGGACAAATACAAAATGGTGTCAGAAGGATTTTTCTCCAACCTCATACTCCTCCTGTTGACCGGAGAGTGGACTGTCCACTTGTTTGTCTGTGTGCGGGAGTCTGTGGAGGGAGAGGGGTTCGCTGGAGTCTAAGTCACTGTGAAGTCTTTACGATGCTGTAAATTTGACTCTGGTCTCAGCAGTCAGAGGGACTTTAAGAGCATGAACACATGTGGGACAGCCCAGAGAGAGCCAGACAGTATAAATCAACCCACCGAGCAACGCATTCATTAAATCGCAGTGTCCATCATGAGCAGCTGATCGTGTCTGGGAGTCGACTGTGGGGAGGACTGACAAGATACAGGATATAGATGACATCTTATCTTACCACAGGACTCACAGGGAGAAACGGCAGTCACTTAGCAGGAATGACAAATGGGGGATATCTAGCAGGGAGGAGAGCAATGCTTATACAATCTGTCATCAAACACACACAAACGTCTGCCACAACAAACCACAAGTGATAAGCGCACTGTCTATGCAAACCACAGCTGGCTGCTGCTGAGTGCTGCCTGCCACCCTTGTCATCTCCGATCTAGACTACTGCAACTCTGTTGGCTGGGCTCCCCGCTTGTGGCAGCAAACCCCTTCAACTTATCCAGAACGACGCAGCACGCCTGGTGTTCAATCTTCCAAAGCTCTCCCATGTCACCCTGGTCCTCCGCACACTCCCCTGGCTTCCAGTCTAAGCTCACATCATCTTCAAAACCCTGGTGCTTGCCTACGGAGCAGCGAAGGGAACTGCCCATCCCTACATTCAGACTACGATCAAACCCTACACCCCAACCCAAGCCCCCCGTTCTGCCACCTCTGGTCTCTTGGCCCTGACACCCCTACAGGAGGGCAGTTCCCGCTCAGCCCAGTCAAAACTCTTCTTTGTCCTGGCACCCCAATTGTGGAACAAGCTTCCCTCTAATGTCAAGACAGAGGAGTCCCTGCCCATCTTCAAAAAACATCTGAACCCCATCTCTGTAAATAGCATCATAAATAAATCCCACGGCATACTTGCTACGATTGGGATATGTTGTTGTCTCACCGTGAATGCACTGATGTAAGTCGCTCTGGATAAAAGCGTGTGCTAAATGACTTATTGCTCTGGTTAAAATCATGTGCTAAATGACTTATGTAAATACCTGCTAGCTCATAGAAAGACAGCTCTCCTCTCTGCTGCTTTGAATGGCAAGTGGACTGCTCGGTTTTATTCCACATTCAGAAGGGAAAGAAATGTAGTCTGTGCAGCACAACAATATAGGATCGGTATGAAGTGTCTATCTGGGAATTGATTCACAGCAAAACAATGAAATGGAAAGCCTGGGCTCTAGAGGTTTTCCCAGCCAGGTGCCCTGAGGCAGCATCTT
The DNA here is from genome assembly GCF_045679555.1 of Salvelinus alpinus. NCBI lineage: Eukaryota > Metazoa > Chordata > Actinopteri > Salmoniformes > Salmonidae > Salvelinus > Salvelinus alpinus. The sequence goes on along the minus strand of NC_092097.1, from coordinate 13,326,459 downwards.
CAACAGGAGAGGGTTAGTAACTCTTCCTGGATGCTGGACAGCCTCTCCGTCTCTCTCTCTCCATCTCTCTGCCTCTGCTGACACCATAGCTGATATGAGCCAGGTCTCAGGGCAAAAAAAAAAAAAGCTTTGCTTTGTTTATCGACTGAAAAACGTAAACAGAAAAGGGAAATGTAACAATTCAATCATAGGTAAAGGCGGCGAGCACAAGGTCTAATCCATTTAATGATCGATACGGGGTTGCAGCCAGTGGAAGCCAGCTTGTTGATAGGTCAAGCTGACATTTGGCTCCAATGTACAGCGGTGGAAGGGAAGAGGGAGGCGGATTGGAAAGCACTCAACCGCAGATGCCCTTCTGCCGTTTCATCTCCTTGACTGACTGAAATGAGACTGATTGAGTTTTCCAGTGGCTTGACAGTGCTGCTGCTTCTGCTCAAAGCGTACGCTGAGCTGAGAGAGCACTCAAGACCAAGACTCTCTGTTCTCTTCGTCTGCTGCAGCGAAACAGACAGACCAACCGGGACTGTAGCTCCGATCTCCACCATTGATTTTTATACATCTATTATTAATTGGCCATCGAGGCGTTTTCTTTTCCAGAGAGAAAAGCTCCATCAAACACCCGGCAGAGCTTTTATCATGTCTGCATCTGGGCACTGGGCCTACATCATCACTGGCGCACATTTTTCAAAATCGGGCTTTTTCCAGACTAGCACACCACTCGGCTGAAACCCTGCCAAGAATAAAACAGAGCTCATTACGAATAATGCACTTGCAGGCTTACATTTTCAACGTGTAAGTAATTGTAAAATACGTACACAGGTGAGGAAAGAGCCATGCATGCTATATCAATTAGGGAAGAAACTACACAGATCTCTCACGAGTTGACACACATCTTGTACTGCACAGTGCATCTGCTTCTTCTCATCTGTGTGTACTGTCACAGAGGCTTCAGTCTCAGTCACTGAGACTCCACTGCAGCACTGAGGGAGACAGTACAGTCCATACACTCTCCAACGGCACCTTTGACATGGGAGAATGGATACGTCTCACAGCGTCTCTGTCAGTCAAGTGGCCGTGCTGTGACAAATGACTCGTCTAATCCTCTCCTCCAGTGCAGCGCACTGAAGCAGCATGAAAGCCACTTTGCTTGGCCCCTGGACCTGGGAGGTAATTATGCTCTAGGGCTGAAGGTCCCTGCAGAGGGAGAGAGAGGATGGGGGGGTAGTGAACTTACTTGACCCTCTGGATCCAGACGCAGTAGTCTGTGATGTAGAGGTCGTTCAATATGTAGGCCGGTTCATTCTCCCGGAAGACTTTGTGAATATCCAACAAGCACTTCAGGACGCAGGCTTTCCCTGGACAGGAAAAACAAAAGGAGTAGAAATTGAAAAATGTTGTTATTCTATGGCAATGTGAAGAATGGTAAATATAGCAGTGTTGCTAGCAGGGACTGAGGTTCCAAAAATCTCATTGTTCCATACAGCCTTCCTTCAAATTATAGGGTGAACAGGCTATGGGAGATCATGTGAGCATTGCAAGACTATCCTATTGCAGACCACTGAAAGTCATTTACACTCATGACAGAGAGAGCAATTAATCAACTTTCAGGCCTCCTTTATCTAGTTTATATAGTCCAGAATTTCAACTCAAGTGGGCCAAGATAATGCAAAGGGTTCATTTCATACTGGTTTATGAAAGAAAATTGGGCCTGCTTTTCCTCAAAGGGAAAGCCAAAGATTACCATTACAAAATGGGACACACCTGGAGGGAACCACGTTTGATCCATAACATTTGCTGTCACAAACCCCAGGCATATAAATAGCCCCTTTATGGGACAGAGCTGGCCCATTGCAGAGCACGGAGGTCTACAGACAATCCTCTTGTCCGGTATGCAACTTCAGGATTGGCTGGCAGCAGACAGACATTCCAGTCCATTCAAAACAAACAGCACACTCACTCCGAGGAAAACCTTGCACAAACATTTGGTTCTCATTTAGAGCATGAGCGATCACAGAGGACCAGGACCCTCACCTCTCCCTGCTTCCAAACGCACTGCAGACACTAAGCCCTCCCTGCTACAAACTCACTGCAGACACAAAGCCCTCCCTGCTTCCAAACTCACTGCAGACACTAAGCCCTCCCTGGTTCCAAACTCACTGCAGACACTAAGCCCTCCCTGCTTCCAAACTCACTGCAGACACTAAGCCCTCCCTGCTTCCAAACTCACTGCAGACACTAAGCCCTCCCTGCTTCCAAACTCACTGCAGACACAAAGCCCTCCCTGCTTCCAAACTCACTGCAGACACTAAGCCCTCCCTGCATCCAAACTCACTGCAGACACAAAGCCCTCCCTGCAGACACTAAGCCCTTTCCTGCTTCCAAACTCACTGCAGACACAAAGCCCTCCCTGGTTCCAAACTCACTGTTCCAAACTCACTGCAGACACTAAGCCCTCCCTGCTTCCAAACTCACTGCAGACACAAAGCCCTCCCTGCTTCCAAACGCACTGCAGACACTAAGCCCTCCCTGCTACAAACTCACTGCAGACACAAAGCCCTCCCTGCTTCCAAACTCACTGCAGACACTAAGCCCTCCCTGCTTCCAAACTCACTGCAGACACTAAGCCCTCCCTGGTTCCAAACTCACTGCAGACACTAAGCCCTCCCTGCTTCCAAACTCACTGCAGACACTAAGCCCTCCCTGCTTCCAAACTCACTGCAGACACAAAGCCCTCCCTGCTTCCAAACTCACTGCAGACACTAAGCCCTCCCTGCATCCAAACTCACTGCAGACACAAAGCCCTCCCTGCAGACACTAAGCCCTTTCCTGCTTCCAAACTCACTGCAGACACAAAGCCCTCCCTGGTTCCAAACTCACTGTTCCAAACTCACTGCAGACACTAAGCCCTCCCTGCTTCCAAACTCACTGCAGACACAAAGCCCTCCCTGCTTCCAAACTCACTGCAGACACAAAGCCCTCCCTGCTTCCAAACTCACTGCAGACACAAAGCCCTCCCTGCTTCCAAACTCACTGCAGACACTAAGCCCTCCCTGCTTCCAAACTCACTGCAGACACAAAGCCCTCCCTGGTTCCAAACTCACTGCAGACACAAAGCCCTCCCTGCTTCCAAACTCACTGCAGACACAAAGCCCTCCCTGCTTCCAAACTCACTGCAGACACAAAGCCCTCCCTGCTTCCAAACTCACTGCAGACACAAAGCCCTCCCTGCTTCCAAACTCACTGCAGACACAAAGCCCTCCCTGCTTCCAAACTCACTGCAGACACTAAGCCCTCCCTGCTTCCAAACTCACTGCAGACACTAAGCCCTCCCTGCTTCCAAACTCACTGCAGACACAAAGCCCTCCCTGCTTCCAAACTCACTGCAGACACTAAGCCCTCCCTGCTTCCAAACTCACTGTTCCAAACTCACTGCAGACACAAAGCCCTCCCTGCTTCCAAACTCACTGCAGACACAAAGCCCTCCCTGCTTCCAAACTCACTGCACACAAAGCCCTCCCTGCTTCCAAACTCACTGCAGACACTAAGCCCTCCCTGCTTCCAAACTCACTGCAGACACTAAGCCCTTTCCTGCTTCCAAACTCACTGCAGACACAAAGCCCTCCCTGGTTCCAAACTCACTGTTCCAAACTCACTGCAGACACTAAGCCCTCCCTGCTTCCAAACTCACTGCAGACACAAAGCCCTCCCTGCTTCCAAACTCACTGCAGACACAAAGCCCTCCCTGCTTCCAAACTCACTGCAGACACAAAGCCCTCCCTGCTTCCAAACTCACTGCAGACACTAAGCCCTCCCTGGTTCCAAACTCACTGCAGACACAAAGCCCTCCCTGGTTCCAAACTCACTGCAGACACAAAGCCCTCCCTGCTTCCAAACTCACTGCAGACACTAAGCCCTCCCTGCTTCCAAACTCACTGCAGACACAAAGCCCTCCCTGCTTCCAAACTCACTGCAGACACAAAGCCCTCCCTGCTTCCAAACTCACTGCAGACACAAAGCCCTCCCTGCTTCCAAACTCACTGCAGACACTAAGCCCTCCCTGCTTCCAAACTCACTGCAGACACTAAGCCCTCCCTGCTTCCAAACTCACTGCAGACACAAAGCCCTCCCTGCTTCCAAACTCACTGTTCCAAACTCACTGCAGACACAAAGCCCTCCCTGCTTTCAAACTCACTGCAGACACAAAGCCCTCCCTGCTTCCAAACTCACTGCACACAAAGCCCTCCCTGCTTCCAAACTCACTGCAGACAAAGCCCTCCCTGCTTCCAAACTCACTGCAGACACGAAGCCCTCCCTGCTTCCAAACTCACTGCAGACACAAAGCCCTCCCTGCTTCCAAACTCACTGCAGACAAAGCCCTCCCTGCTTCCAAACTCACTGCAGACACTAAGCCCTCCCTGCTTCCAAACTCACTGCAGACACAAAGCCCTCCCTGCTTCCAAACTCACTGCAGACACTAAGCCCTCCCTGCTTCCAAACTCACTGCAGACACAAAGCCCTCCCTGCTTCCAAACTCACTGCAGACACTAAGCCCTCCCTGGTTCCAAACTCACTGTTCCAAACTCACTGCAGACACTAAGTCCTCCCTGCTTCCAAACTCACTGCAGACACTAAGCCCTCCCTGCTTCCAAACTCACTGCAGACACAAAGCCCTCACTGCTTCCAAACTCACTGCAGACACAAAGCCCTCCCTGCTTCCAAACTCACTGCAGACATTAAGCCCTCCCTGGTTCCAAACTCACTGCAGACACAAAGCCCTCCCTGCTTCCAAACTCACTGCAGACACTAAGCCCTCCCTGCTTCCAAACTCACTGCAGACACAAAGCCCTCCCTGCTTCCAAACTCACTGCAGACACAAAGCCCTCCCTGCTTCCAAACTCACTGCAGACACGAAGCCCTCCCTGCTTCCAAACTCACTGCAGACACTAAGCCCTCCCTGGTTCCAAACTCACTGCAGACACAAAGCCCTCCCTGCTTCCAAACTCACTGCAGACACAAAGCCCTCCCTGCTTCCAAACTCACTGCAGACACAAAGCCCTCCCTGCTTCCAAACTCACTGCAGACACTAAGCCCTCCCTGGTTCCAAACTCACTGCAGACACAAAGCCCTCCCTGCTTCCAAACTCACTGCAGACACTAAGCCCTCCCTGCTTCCAAACTCACTGCAGACACAAAGCCCTCCCTGCTTCCAAACTCACTGCAGACACTAAGCCCTCCCTGCTTCCAAACTCACTGCAGACACTAAGCCCTCCCTGCTTCCAAACTCACTGTTCCAAACTCACTGCAGACACAAAGCACTCCCTGCTTCCAAACTCACTGCAGACACAAAGCCCTCCCTGCTTCCAAACTCACTGCAGACACTAAGCCCTCCCTGGCTCCAAACTAACTGTTCCAAACTCACTGCAGACACTAAGCCCTCCCTGCTTCCAAACTCACTGCAGACACAAAGCCCTCCCTGCTTCCAAACTCACTGCAGACACAAAGCCCTCCCTGGTTCCAAACTCACTGTTCCAAACTCACTGCAGACACTAAGCCCTCCCTGCTTCCAAACTCACTGCAGACACAAAGCCCTCCCTGCTTCCAAACTCACTGCAGACACAAAGCCCTCCCTGGTTCCAAACTCACTGTTCCAAACTCACTGCAGACACTAAGCCCTCCCTGCTTCCAAACTCACTGCAGACACTAAGCCCTCCCTGGTTCCAAACTCACTGTTCCAAACTCACTGCAGACACAAAGCCCTCCCTGCTTCCAAACTCACTGCAGACACAAAGCCCTCCCTGCTTCCAAACTCACTGCAGACACTAAGCCCTCCCTGCTTCCAAACTCACTGCAGACACAAAGCCCTCCCTGCTTCCAAACTCACTGCAGACACAAAGCCCTCCCTGCTTCCAAACTCACTGCAGACACAAAGCCCTCCCTGCTTCCAAACTCACTGCAGACACAAAGCCCTCCCTGCTTCCAAACTCACTGCAGACACTAAGCCCTCCCTGCTTCCAAACTCACTGCAGACACAAAGCCCTCCCTGCTTCCAAACTCACTGCAGACACAAAGCCCTCCCTGCTTCCAAACTCACTGCAGACACAAAGCCCTCCCTGCTTCCAAACTCACTGCAGACACAAAGCCCTCCCTGCTTCCAAACTCACTGCAGACACAAAGCCCTCCCTGCTTCCAAACTCACTGCAGACACTAAGCCCTCCCTGCTTCCAAACTCACTGCAGACACAAAGCCCTCCCTGCTTCCAAACTCACTGCAGACACTAAGCCCTCCCTGGTTCCAAACTCACTGTTCCAAACTCACTGCAGACACAAAGCCCTCCCTGCTTCCAAACTCACTGCAGACACAAAGCCCTCCCTGATTCCAAACTCACTGCAGACACAAAGCCCTCCCTGCTTCCAAACTCACTGCAGACACAAAGCCCTCCCTGCTTCCAAACTCACTGCAGACACTAAGCCCTCCCTGGTTCCAAACTCACTGTTCCAAACTCACTGCAGACACTAAGCCCTTCCCTGCTTCCAAACTCACTGCAGACACTAAGCCCTCCCTGCTTCCAAACTCACTGCAGACACAAAGCCCTCACTGCTTCCAAACTCACTGCAGACACAAAGCCCTCCCTGCTTCCAAACTCACTGCAGACACTAAGCCCTCCCTGGTTCCAAACTCACTGCAGACACAAAGCCCTCCCTGCTTCCAAACTCACTGCAGACACTAAGCCCTCCCTGCTTCCAAACTCACTGCAGACACAAAGCCCTCCCTGCTTCCAAACTCACTGCAGACACAAAGCCCTCCCTGCTTCCAAACTCACTGCAGACACAAAGCCCTCCCTGCTTCCAAACTCACTGCAGACACAAAGCCCTCCCTGGTTCCAAACTCACTGCAGACACAAAGCCCTCCCTGCTTCCAAACTCACTGCAGACACAAAGCCCTCCCTGCTTCCAAACTCACTGCAGACACAAAGCCCTCCCTGCTTCCAAACTCACTGCAGACACTAAGCCCTCCCTGGTTCCAAACTCACTGCAGACACAAAGCCCTCCCTGCTTCCAAACTCACTGCAGACACTAAGCCCTCCCTGCTTCCAAACTCACTGCAGACACAAAGCCCTCCCTGCTTCCAAACTCACTGCAGACACAAAGCCCTCCCTGCTTCCAAACTCACTGTTCCAAACTCACTGCAGACACTAAGCCCTCCCTGGTTCCAAACTCACTGCAGACACAAAGCCCTCCCTGCTTCCAAACTCACTGCAGACACAAAGCCCTCCCTGCTTCCAAACTCACGGCAGACACAAAGCCCTCCCTGCTTCCAAACTCACTGCAGACACTAAGCCCTCCCTGCTTCCAAACTCACTGCAGACACTAAGCCCTCCCTGCTTCCAAACTCACTGTTCCAAACTCACTGCAGACACAAAGCACTCCCTGCTTCCAAACTCACTGCAGACACAAAGCCCTCCCTGCTTCCAAACTCACTGCAGACACTAAGCCCTCCCTGGCTCCAAACTCACTGCAGACACTAAGCCCTCCCTGCTTCCAAACTCACTGCAGACACAAAGCCCTCCCTGCTTCCAAACTCACTGCAGACACAAAGCCCTCCCTGGTTCCAAACTCACTGTTCCAAACTCACTGCAGACACTAAGCCCTCCCTGCTTCCAAACTCACTGCAGACACAAAGCCCTCCCTGCTTCCAAACTCACTGCAGACACAAAGCCCTCCCTGGTTCCAAACTCACTGTTCCAAACTCACTGCAGACACTAAGCCCTCCCTGCTTCCAAACTCACTGCAGACACTAAGCCCTCCCTGCTTCCAAACTCACTGCAGACACAAAGCCCTCACTGCTTCCAAACTCACTGCAGACACAAAGCCCTCCCTGCTTCCAAACTCACTGCAGACACTAAGCCCTCCCTGGTTCCAAACTCACTGCAGACACAAAGCCCTCCCTGCTTCCAAACTCACTGCAGACACTAAGCCCTCCCTGCTTCCAAACTCACTGCAGACACAAAGCCCTCCCTGCTTCCAAACTCACTGCAGACACAAAGCCCTCCCTGCTTCCAAACTCACTGCAGACACAAAGCCCTCCCTGCTTCCAAACTCACTGCAGACACTAAGCCCTCCCTGGTTCCAAACTCACTGCAGACACAAAGCCCTCCCTGCTTCCAAACTCACTGCAGACACAAAGCCCTCCCTGCTTCCAAACTCACTGCAGACACAAAGCCCTCCCTGCTTCCAAACTCACTGCAGACACTAAGCCCTCCCTGGTTCCAAACTCACTGCAGACACAAAGCCCTCCCTGCTTCCAAACTCACTGCAGACACTAAGCCCTCCCTGCTTCCAAACTCACTGCAGACACAAAGCCCTCCCTGCTTCCAAACTCACTGCAGACACTAAGCCCTCCCTGCTTCCAAACTCACTGCAGACACTAAGCCCTCCCTGCTTCCAAACTCACTGTTCCAAACTCACTGCAGACACAAAGCACTCCCTGCTTCCAAACTCACTGCAGACACAAAGCCCTCCCTGCTTCCAAACTCACTGCAGACACTAAGCCCTCCCTGGCTCCAAACTAACTGTTCCAAACTCACTGCAGACACTAAGCCCTCCCTGCTTCCAAACTCACTGCAGACACAAAGCCCTCCCTGCTTCCAAACTCACTGCAGACACAAAGCCCTCCCTGGTTCCAAACTCACTGTTCCAAACTCACTGCAGACACTAAGCCCTCCCTGCTTCCAAACTCACTGCAGACACAAAGCCCTCCCTGCTTCCAAACTCACTGCAGACACAAAGCCCTCCCTGGTTCCAAACTCACTGTTCCAAACTCACTGCAGACACTAAGCCCTCCCTGCTTCCAAACTCACTGCAGACACTAAGCCCTCCCTGGTTCCAAACTCACTGTTCCAAACTCACTGCAGACACAAAGCCCTCCCTGCTTCCAAACTCACTGCAGACACAAAGCCCTCCCTGCTTCCAAACTCACTGCAGACACAAAGCCCTCCCTGCTTCCAAACTCACTGCAGACACAAAGCCCTCCCTGCTTCCAAACTCACTGCAGACACAAAGCCCTCCCTGCTTCCAAACTCACTGCAGACACAAAGCCCTCCCTGCTTCCAAACTCACTGCAGACACAAAGCCCTCCCTGCTTCCAAACTCACTGCAGACACTAAGCCCTCCCTGCTTCCAAACTCACTGCAGACACAAAGCCCTCCCTGCTTCCAAACTCACTGCAGACACAAAGCCCTCCCTGCTTCCAAACTCACTGCAGACACAAAGCCCTCCCTGCTTCCAAACTCACTGCAGACACAAAGCCCTCCCTGCTTCCAAACTCACTGCAGACACAAAGCCCTCCCTGCTTCCAAACTCACTGCAGACACTAAGCCCTCCCTGCTTCCAAACTCACTGCAGACACAAAACCCTCCCTGCTTCCAAACTCACTGCAGACACTAAGCCCTCCCTGGTTCCAAACTCACTGTTCCAAACTCACTGCAGACACAAAGCCCTCCCTGCTTCCAAACTCACTGCAGACACAAAGCCCTCCCTGATTCCAAACTCACTGCAGACACAAAGCCCTCCCTGCTTCCAAACTCACTGCAGACACAAAGCCCTCCCTGCTTCCAAACTCACTGCAGACACTAAGCCCTCCCTGCTTCCAAACTCACTGCAGACACTAAGCCCTTTCCTGCTTCCAAACTCACTGCAGACACAAAGCCCTCCCTGGTTCCAAACTCACTGTTCCAAACTCACTGCAGACACTAAGCCCTCCCTGCTTCCAAACTCACTGCAGACACAAAGCCCTCCCTGCTTCCAAACTCACTGCAGACACAAAGCCCTCCCTGCTTCCAAACTCACTGCAGACACAAAGCCCTCCCTGCTTCCAAACTCACTGCAGACACTAAGCCCTCCCTGCTTCCAAACTCACTGCAGACACAAAGCCCTCCCTGGTTCCAAACTCACTGCAGACACAAAGCCCTCCCTGCTTCCAAACTCACTGCAGACACTAAGCCCTCCCTGCTTCCAAACTCATTGCAGACACAAAGCCCTCCCTGCTTCCAAACTCACTGCAGACACAAAGCCCTCCCTGCTTCCAAACTCACTGCAGACACAAAGCCCTCCCTGCTTCCAAACTCACTGCAGACACTAAGCCCTCCCTGCTTCCAAACTCACTGCAGACACTAAGCCCTCCCTGCTTCCAAACTCACTGCAGACACAAAGCCCTCCCTGCTTCCAAACTCACTGTTCCAAACTCACTGCAGACACAAAGCCCTCCCTGCTTCCAAACTCACTGCAGACACAAAGCCCTCCCTGCTTCCAAACTCACTGCACACAAAGCCCTCCCTGCTTCCAAACTCACTGCAGACAAAGCCCTCCCTGCTTCCAAACTCACTGCAGACACTAAGCCCTCCCTGCTTCCAAACTCACTGCAGACACAAAGCCCTCCCTGCTTCCAAACTCACTGCAGACAAAGCCCTCCCTGCTTCCAAACTCACTGCAGACACTAAGCCCTCCCTGCTTCCAAACTCATTGCAGACACAAAGCCCTCCCTGCTTCCAAACTCACTGCAGACACTAAGCCCTCCCTGCTTCCAAACTCACTGCAGACACAAAGCCCTCCCTGCTTCCAAACTCACTGCAGACACTAAGCCCTCCCTGGTTCCAAACTCACTGTTCCAAACTCACTGCAGACACTAAGCCCTCCCTGCTTCCAAACTCACTGCAGACACTAAGCCCTCCCTGCTTCCAAACTCACTGCAGACACAAAGCCCTCACTGCTTCCAAACTCACTGCAGACACAAAGCCCTCCCTGCTTCCAAACTCACTGCAGACACTAAGCCCTCCCTGGTTCCAAACTCACTGCAGACACAAAGCCCTCCCTGCTTCCAAACTCACTGCAGACACTAAGCCCTCCCTGCTTCCAAACTCACTGCAGACACAAAGCCCTCCCTGCTTCCAAACTCACTGCAGACACAAAGCCCTCCCTGCTTCCAAACTCACTGCAGACACAAAGCCCTCCCTGCTTCCAAACTCACTGCAGACACTAAGCCCTCCCTGGTTCCAAACTCACTGCAGACACAAAGCCCTCCCTGCTTCCAAACTCACTGCAGACACTAAGCCCTCCCTGCTTCCAAACTCACTGCAGACACAAAGCCCTCCCTGCTTCCAAACTCACTGCAGACACTAAGCCCTCCCTGGTTCCAAACTCACTGCAGACACAAAGCCCTCCCTGCTTCCAAACTCACTGCAGACACTAAGCCCTCCCTGCTTCCAAACTCACTGCAGACACAAAGCCCTCCCTGCTTCCAAACTCACTGCAGACACTAAGCCCTCCCTGCTTCCAAACTCACTGCAGACACTAAGCCCTCCCTGCTTCCAAACTCACTGTTCCAAACTCACTGCAGACACAAAGCACTCCCTGCTTCCAAACTCACTGCAGACACAAAGCCCTCCCTGCTTCCAAACTCACTGCAGACACTAAGCCCTCCCTGGCTCCAAACTAACTGTTCCAAACTCACTGCAGACACTAAGCCCTCCCTGCTTCCAAACTCACTGCAGACACAAAGCCCTCCCTGCTTCCAAACTCACTGCAGACACAAAGCCCTCCCTGGTTCCAAACTCACTGTTCCAAACTCACTGCAGACACTAAGCCCTCCCTGCTTCCAAACTCACTGCAGACACAAAGCCCTCCCTGCTTCCAAACTCACTGCAGACACAAAGCCCTCCCTGGTTCCAAACTCACTGTTCCAAACTCACTGCAGACACTAAGCCCTCCCTGCTTCCAAACTCACTGCAGACACTAAGCCCTCCCTGGTTCCAAACTCACTGTTCCAAACTCACTGCAGACACAAAGCCCTCCCTGCTTCCAAACTCACTGCAGACACAAAGCCCTCCCTGCTTCCAAACTCACTGCAGACACTAAGCCCTCCCTGCTTCCAAACTCACTGCAGACACAAAGCCCTCCCTGCTTCCAAACTCACTGCAGACACAAAGCCCTCCCTGCTTCCAAACTCACTGCAGACACAAAGCCCTCCCTGCTTCCAAACTCACTGCAGACACAAAGCCCTCCCTGCTTCCAAACTCACTGCAGACACTAAGCCCTCCCTGCTTCCAAACTCACTGCAGACACAAAGCCCTCCCTGCTTCCAAACTCACTGCAGACACAAAGCCCTCCCTGCTTCCAAACTCACTGCAGACACAAAGCCCTCCCTGCTTCCAAACTCACTGCAGACACAAAGCCCTCCCTGCTTCCAAACTCACTGCAGACACAAAGCCCTCCCTGCTTCCAAACTCACTGCAGACACTAAGCCCTCCCTGCTTCCAAACTCACTGCAGACACAAAGCCCTCCCTGCTTCCAAACTCACTGCAGACACTAAGCCCTCCCTGGTTCCAAACTCACTGTTCCAAACTCACTGCAGACACAAAGCCCTCCCTGCTTCCAAACTCACTGCAGACACAAAGCCCTCCCTGATTCCAAACTCACTGCAGACACAAAGCCCTCCCTGCTTCCAAACTCACTGCAGACACAAAGCCCTCCCTGCTTCCAAACTCACTGCAGACACTAAGCCCTCCCTGCTTCCAAACTCACTGCAGACACAAAGCCCTCCCTGCTTCCAAACTCACTGCAGACACTAAGCCCTCCCTGCTTCCAAACTCACTGCAGACACTAAGCCCTCCCTGCTTCCAAACTCACTGCAGACACAAAGCCCTCCCTGCTTCCAAACTCACTGCAGACACAAAGCCCTCCCTGCTTCCAAACTCACTGCAGACACTAAGCCCTCCCTGCTTCCAAACTCACTGCAGACACAAAGCCCTCCCTGCTTCCAAACTCACTGCAGACACAAAGCCCTCCCTGCTTCCAAACTCACTGCAGACACAAAGCCCTCCCTGCTTCCAAACTCACTGCAGACACAAAGCCCTCCCTGCTTCCAAACTCACTGCAGACACTAAGCCCTCCCTGCTTCCAAACTCACTGTTCCAAACTCACTGCAGACACAAAGTCCTCCCTGCTTCCAAACTCACTGCAGACACTAAGCCCTCCCTGCTTCCAAACTCACTGCAGACACAAAGCCCTCCCTGCTTCCAAACTCACTGCAGACACTAAGCCCTCCCTGGTTCCAAACTCACTGTTCCAAACTCACTGCAGACACAAAGCCCTCCCTGCTTCCAAACTCACTGCAGACACAAAGCCCTCCCTGCTTCCAAACTCACTGCAGACACAAAGCCCTCCCTGCTTCCAAACTCACTGCAGACACAAAGCCCTCCCTGCTTCCAAACTCACTGCAGACACAAAGCCCTCCCTGCATCCAAACTCACTGCAGACACAAAGCCCTCCCTGCTTCCAAACTCACTGCAGACACTAAGCCCTCCCTGCTTCCAAACTCACTGCAGACACAAAGCCCTCCCTGCTTCCAAACTCACTGCAGACACAAAGCCCTCCCTGCTTCCAAACTCACTGCAGACACAAAGCCCTCCCTGCTTCCAAACTCACTGCAGACACAAAGCCCTCCCTGCTTCCAAACTCACTGCAGACACAAAGCCCTCCCTGCTTCCAAACTCACTGCAGACACTAAGCCCTCCCTGCTTCCAAACTCACTGCAGACACAAAGCCCTCCCTGCTTCCAAACTCACTGCAGACAAAGCCCTCCCTGCTTCCAAACTCACTGCAGACACTAAGCCCTCCCTGCTTCCAAACTCACTGCAGACACAAAGCCCTCCCTGCTTCCAAACTCACTGCAGACACTAAGCCCTCCCTGCTTCCAAACTCACTGCAGACACAAAGCCCTCCCTGCTTCCAAACTCACTGCAGACACTAAGCCCTCCCTGGTTCCAAACTCACTGTTCCAAACTCACTGCAGACACTAAGCCCTCCCTGCTTCCAAACTCACTGCAGACACAAAGCCCTCACTGCTTCCAAACTCACTGCAGACACAAAGCCCTCCCTGCTTCCAAACTCACTGCAGACACTAAGCCCTCCCTGGTTCCAAACTCACTGCAGACACAAAGCCCTCCCTGCTTCCAAACTCACTGCAGACACTAAGCCCTCCCTGCTTCCAAACTCACTGCAGACACAAAGCCCTCCCTGCTTCCAAACTCACTGCAGACACAAAGCCCTCCCTGCTTCCAAACTCACTGCAGACACAAAGCCCTCCCTGCTTCCAAACTCACTGCAGACACTAAGCCCTCCCTGGTTCCAAACTCACTGCAGACACAAAGCCCTCCCTGCTTCCAAACTCACTGCAGACACTAAGCCCTCCCTGCTTCCAAACTCACTGCAGACACAAAGCCCTCCCTGCTTCCAAACTCACTGCAGACACTAAGCCCTCCCTGGTTCCAAACTCACTGCAGACACAAAGCCCTCCCTGCTTCCAAACTCACTGCAGACACTAAGCCCTCCCTGCTTCCAAACTCACTGCAGACACAAAGCCCTCCCTGCTTCCAAACTCACTGCAGACACTAAGCCCTCCCTGCTTCCAAACTCACTGCAGACACTAAGCCCTCCCTGCTTCCAAACTCACTGTTCCAAACTCACTGCAGACACAAAGCACTCCCTGCTTCCAAACTCACTGCAGACACAAAGCCCTCCCTGCTTCCAAACTCACTGCAGACACTAAGCCCTCCCTGGCTCCAAACTAACTGTTCCAAACTCACTGCAGACACTAAGCCCTCCCTGCTTCCAAACTCACTGCAGACACAAAGCCCTCCCTGCTTCCAAACTCACTGCAGACACAAAGCCCTCCCTGGTTCCAAAATCACTGTTCCAAACTCACTGCAGACACTAAGCCCTCCCTGCTTCCAAACTCACTGCAGACACAAAGCCCTCCCTGCTTCCAAACTCACTGCAGACACAAAGCCCTCCCTGGTTCCAAACTCACTGTCCCAAACTCACTGCAGACACTAAGCCCTCCCTGCTTCCAAACTCACTGCAGACACTAAGCCCTCCCTGGTTCCAAACTCACTGTTCCAAACTCACTGCAGACACAAAGCCCTCCCTGCTTCCAAACTCACTGCAGACACAAAGCCCTCCCTGCTTCCAAACTCACTGCAGACACTAAGCCCTCCCTGCTTCCAAACTCACTGCAGACACAAAGCCCTCCCTGCTTCCAAACTCACTGCAGACACAAAGCCCTCCCTGCTTCCAAACTCACTGCAGACACAAAGCCCTCCCTGCTTCCAAACTCACTGCAGACACAAAGCCCTCCCTGCTTCCAAACTCACTGCAGACACTAAGCCCTCCCTGCTTCCAAACTCACTGCAGACACAAAGCCCTCCCTGCTTCCAAACTCACTGCAGACACAAAGCCCTCCCTGCTTCCAAACTCACTGCAGACACAAAGCCCTCCCTGCTTCCAAACTCACTGCAGACACAAAGCCCTCCCTGCTTCCAAACTCACTGCAGACACAAAGCCCTCCCTGCTTCCAAACTCACTGCAGACACTAAGCCCTCCCTGCTTCCAAACTCACTGCAGACACAAAGCCCTCCCTGCTTCCAAACTCACTGCAGACACTAAGCCCTCCCTGGTTCCAAACTCACTGTTCCAAACTCACTGCAGACACAAAGCCCTCCCTGCTTCCAAACTCACTGCAGACACAAAGCCCTCCCTGCTTCCAAACTCACTGCAGACACAAAGCCCTCCCTGCTTCCAAACTCACTGCAGACACAAAGCCCTCCCTGCTTCCAAACTCACTGCAGACACTAAGCCCTCCCTGCTTCCAAACTCACTGCAGACACAAAGCCCTCCCTGCTTCCAAACTCACTGCAGACACTAAGCCCTCCCTGCTTCCAAACTCACTGCAGACACTAAGCCCTCCCTGCTTCCAAACTCACTGCAGACACAAAGCCCTCCCTGCTTCCAAACTCACTGCAGACACAAAGCCCTCCCTGCTTCCAAACTCACTGCAGACACAAAGCCCTCCCTGCTTCCAAACTCACTGCAGACACTAAGCCCTCCCTGCTTCCAAACTCACTGCAGACACAAAGCCCTCCCTGCTTCCAAACTCACTGCAGACACAAAGCCCTCCCTGCTTCCAAACTCACTGCAGACACAAAGCCCTCCCTGCTTCCAAACTCACTGCAGACACAAAGCCCTCCCTGCTTCCAAACTCACTGCAGACACTAAGCCCTCCCTGCTTCCAAACTCACTGTTCCAAACTCACTGCAGACACAAAGCCCTCCCTGCTTCCAAACTCACTGCAGACACTAAGCCCTCCCTGCTTCCAAACTCACTGCAGACACAAAGCCCTCCCTGCTTCCAAACTCACTGCAGACACTAAGCCCTCCCTGGTTCCAAACTCACTGTTCCAAACTCACTGCAGACACAAAGCCCTCCCTGCTTCCAAACTCACTGCAGACACAAAGCCCTCCCTGCTTCCAAACTCACTGCAGACACAAAGCCCTCCCTGCTTCCAAACTCACTGCAGACACAAAGCCCTCCCTGCTTCCAAACTCACTGCAGACACAAAGCCCTCCCTGCTTCCAAACTCACTGCAGACACAAAGCCCTCCCTGCTTCCAAACTCACTGCAGACACTAAGCCCTCCCTGCTTCCAAACTCACTGCAGACACAAAGCCCTCCCTGCTTCCAAACTCACTGCAGACACAAAGCCCTCCCTGCTTCCAAACTCACTGCAGACACAAAGCCCTCCCTGCTTCCAAACTCACTGCAGACACAAAGCCCTCCCTGCTTCCAAACTCACTGCAGACACAAAGCCCTCCCTGCTTCCAAACTCACTGCAGACACAAAGCCCTCCCTGCTTCCAAACTCACTGCAGACACAAAGCCCTCCCTGCTTCCAAACTCACTGCAGACACTAAGCCCTCCCTGCTTCCAAACTCACTGCAGACACTAAGCCCTCCCTGCTTCCAAACTCACTGCAGACACTAAGCCCTCCCTGCTTCCAAACTCACTGCAGACACTAAGCCCTCCCTGGTTCCAAACTCACTGTTCCAAACTCACTGCAGACACAAAGCCCTCCCTGCTTCCAAACTCACTGCAGACACTAAGCCCTCCCTGCTTCCAAACTCACTGCAGACACTAAGCCCTCCCTGGTTCCAAACTCACTGTTCCAAACTCACTGCAGACACTAAGCCCTCCCTGCTTCCAAACTCACTGCAGACACTAAGCCCTCCCTGCTTCCAAACTCACTGCAGACACAAAGCCCTCACTGCTTCCAAACTCACTGCAGACACAAAGCCCTCCCTGGTTCCAAACTCACTGCAGACACAAAGCCCTCCCTGCTTCCAAACTCACTGCAGACACAAAGCCCTCCCTGCTTCCAAACTCACTGCAGACACAAAGCCCTCCCTGCTTCCAAACTCACTGCAGACACAAAGCCCTCCCTGCTTCCAAACTCACTGCAGACACAAAGCCCTCCCTGCTTCCAAACTCACTGCAGACACAAAGCCCTCCCTGCTTCCAAACTCACTGCAGACACTAAGCCCTCCCTGGTTCCAAACTCACTGCAGACACAAAGCCCTCCCTGCTTCCAAACTCACTGTTCCAAACTCACTGCAGACACAAAGCCCTCCCTGCTTCCAAACTCACTGCAGACACAAAGCCCTCCCTGCTTCCAAACTCACTGCAGACACAAAGCCCTCCCTGCTTCCAAACTCACTGCAGACACAAAGCCCTCCCTGCTTCCAAACTCACTGCAGACACTAAGCCCTCCCTGCTTCCAAACTCACTGCAGACACAAAGCCCTCCCTGCTTCCAAACTCACTGCAGACACAAAGCCCTCCCTGCTTCCAAACTCACTGCAGACACAAAGCCCTCCCTGCTTCCAAACTCACTGCAGACACAAAGCCCTCCCTGCTTCCAAACTCACTGCAGACACAAAGCCCTCCCTGCTTCCAAACTCACTGCAGACACTAAGCCCTCCCTGCTTCCAAACTCACTGCAGACACAAAGCCCTCCCTGCTTCCAAACTCACTGCAGACACAAAGCCCTCCCTGGTTCCAAACTCACTGTTCCAAACTCACTGCAGACACAAAGCCCTCCCTGCTTCCAAACTCACTGCAGACACTAAAGCCCTCCCTGCTTCCAAACTCACTGCAGACACAAAGCCCTCCCTGCTTCCAAACTCACTGCAGACACTAAGCCCTCCCTGCTTCCAAACTCACTGCAGACACTAAGCCCTCCCTGCTTCCAAACTCACTGCAGACACAAAGCCCTCCCTGCTTCCAAACTCACTGCAGACACTAAGCCCTCCCTGGCTTCCAAACTCACTGCAGACACAAAGCCCTCCCTGCTTCCAAACTCACTGCAGACACAAAGCCCTCCCTGCTTCCAAACTCACTGCAGACACTAAGCCCTCCCTGCTTCCAAACTCACTGCAGACACAAAGCCCTCCCTGCTTCCAAACTCACTGCAGACACAAAGCCCTCCCTGCTTCCAAACTCACTGCAGACACAAAGCCCTCCCTGCTTCCAAACTCACTGCAGACACAAAGCCGTCCCTGCTTCCAAACTCACTGCAGACACTAAGCCCTCCCTGGTTCCAAACTCACTGTTCCAAACTCACTGCAGACACTAAGCCCTCCCTGCTTCCAAACTCACTGCAGACACAAAGCCCTCCCTGCTTCCAAACTCACTGCAGACACTAAGCCCTCCCTGGTTCCAAACTCACTGTTCCAAACTCACTGCAGACACAAAGCCCTCCCTGCTTCCAAACTCACTGCAGACACAAAGCCCTCCCTGCTTCCAAACTCACTGCAGACACAAAGCCCTCCCTGCTTCCAAACTCACTGCAGACACAAAGCCCTCCCTGCTTCCAAACTCACTGCAGACACAAAGCCCTCCCTGCTTCCAAACTCACTGCAGACACAAAGCCCTCCCTGCTTCCAAACTCACTGCAGACACTAAGCCCTCCCTGCTTCCAAACTCACTGCAGACACAAAGCCCTCCCTGCTTCCAAACTCACTGCAGACACAAAGCCCTCCCTGCTTCCAAACTCACTGCAGACACAAAGCCCTCCCTGCTTCCAAACTCACTGCAGACACAAAGCCCTCCCTGCTTCCAAACTCACTGCAGACACAAAGCCCTCCCTGCTTCCAAACTCACTGCAGACACAAAGCCCTCCCTGCTTCCAAACTCACTGCAGACACAAAGCCCTCCCTGCTTCCAAACTCACTGCAGACACTAAGCCCTCCCTGCTTCCAAACTCACTGCAGACACAAAGCCCTCCCTGCTTCCAAACTCACTGCAGACACAAAGCCCTCCCTGCTTCCAAACTCACTGCAGACACAAAGCCCTCCCTGCTTCCAAACTCACTGCAGACACTAAGCCCTCCCTGGTTCCAAACTCACTGTTCCAAACTCACTGCAGACACAAAGCCCTCCCTGCTTCCAAACTCACTGCAGACACTAAGCCCTCCCTGCTTCCAAACTCACTGCAGACACAAAGCCCTCCCTGCTTCCAAACTCACTGCAGACACAAAGCCCTCCCTGCTTCCAAACTCACTGCAGACACAAAGCCCTCCCTGCTTCCAAACTCACTGCAGACACTAAGCCCTCCCTGCTTCCAAACTCACTGCAGACACAAAGCCCTCCCTGCTTCCAAACTCACTGCAGACACAAAGCCCTCCCTGCTTCCAAACTCACTGCAGACACAAAGCCCTCCCTGCTTCCAAACTCACTGCAGACACAAAGCCCTCCCTGCTTCCAAACTCACTGCAGACACAAAGCCCTCCCTGCTTCCAAACTCACTGCAGACACTAAGCCCTCCCTGCTTCCAAACTCACTGCAGACACAAAGCCCTCCCTGCTTCCAAACTCACTGCAGACACAAAGCCCTCCCTGCTTCCAAACTCACTGCAGACACAAAGCCCTCCCTGCTTCCAAACTCACTGCAGACACAAAGCCCTCCCTGCTTCCAAACTCACTGCAGACACAAAGCCCTCCCTGCTTCCAAACTCACTGCAGACACAAAGCCCTCCCTGCTTCCAAACTCACTGCAGACACAAAGCCCTCCCTGCTTCCAAACTCACTGCAGACACTAAGCCCTCCCTGCTTCCAAACTCACGCAGCCGCCCTCCCTGCTTCCAAACTCACTGCAGACACTAAGCCCTCCCTGCTTCCAAACTCACTGCAGACACAAAGCCCTCCCTGCTTCCAAACTCACTGCAGACACTAAGCCCTCCCTGGTTCCAAACTCACTGTTCCAAACTCACTGCAGACACTAAGCCCTCCCTGCTTCCAAACTCACTGCAGACACAAAGCCCTCCCTGCTTCCAAACTCACTGCAGACACAAAGCCCTCCCTGGTTCCAAACTCACTGTTCCAAACTCACTGCAGACACTAAGCCCTCCCTGCTTCCAAACTCACTGCAGACACAAAGCCCTCCCTGCTTCCAAACTCACTGCAGACACAAAGCCCTCCCTGGTTCCAAACTCACTGTTCCAAACTCACTGCAGACACAAAGCCCTCCCTGCTTCCAAACTCACTGCAGACACAAAGCCCTCCCTGCTTCCAAACTCACTGCAGACACAAAGCCCTCCCTGCTTCCAAACTCACTGCAGACACAAAGCCCTCCCTGCTTCCAAACTCACTGCAGACACAAAGCCCTCCCTGCTTCCAAACTCACTGCAGACACAAAGCCCTCCCTGCTTCCAAACTCACTGCAGACACAAAGCCCTCCCTGCTTCCAAACTCACTGTTCCAAACTCACTGCAGACACAAAGCCCTCCCTGCTTCCAAACTCACTGCAGACACAAAGCCCTCCCTGCTTCCAAACTCACTGCAGACACTAAGCCCTCCCTGGCTTCCAAACTCACTGCAGACACTAAGCCCTCCCTGCTTCCAAACTCACTGCAGACACAAAGCCCTCCCTGCTTCCAAACTCACTGCAGACACAAAGCCCTCCCTGGTTCCAAACTCACTGTTCCAAACTCACTGCAGACACTAAGCCCTCCCTGCTTCCAAACTCACTGCAGACACAAAGCCCTCCCTGCTTCCAAACTCACTGCAGACACAAAGCCCTCCCTGGTTCCAAACTCACTGTTCCAAACTCACTGCAGACACTAAGCCCTCCCTGCTTCCAAACTCACTGCAGACACTAAGCCCTCCCTGCTTCCAAACTCACTGCAGACACTAAGCCCTCCCTGGTTCCAAACTCACTGTTCCAAACTCACTGCAGACACAAAGCCCTCCCTGCTTCCAAACTCACTGCAGACACTAAGCCCTCCCTGCTTCCAAACTCACTGCAGACACTAAGCCCTCCCTGCTTCCAAACTCACTGCAGACACAAAGCCTTCCCTGCTTCCAAACTCATTGCAGACACAAAGCCCTCCCTGGTTCCAAACTCACTGTTCCAAACTCACTGCAGACACTAAGCCCTCCCTGCTTCCAAACTCACTGCCGACACAAAGCCCTCCCTGCTTCCAAACTCACTGCAGACACAAAGCCCTCCCTGGTTCCAAACTCACTGTTCCAAACTCACTGCAGACACTAAGCCCTCCCTGCTTCCAAACTCACTGCAGACACTAAGCCCTCCCTGGTTCCAAACTCACTGCAGACACAAAGCCCTCCCTGCTTCCAAACTCACTGCAGACACTAAGCCCTCCCTGGTTCCAAACTCACTGCAGACACAAAGCCCTCCCTGCTTCCAAACTCAGTGCAGACACAAAGCCCTCCCTGGTTCCAAACTCACTGCAGACACAAAGCCCTCCCTGGTTCCAAACTCACTGCAGACACAAAGCCCTCCCTGCTTCCAAACTCACTGCAGACACAAAGCCCTCCCTGCTTCCAAACTCACTGCAGACACAAAGCCCTCCCTGCTTCCAAACTCACTGCAGACACTAAGCCCTCCCTGCTTCCAAACTCACTGCAGACACTAAGCCCTCCCTGGTTCCAAACTCACTGTTCCAAACTCACTGCAGACACAAAGCACTCCCTGCTTCCAAACTCACTGCAGACACAAAGCCCTCCCTGCTTCCAAACTCACTGCAGACACTAAGCCCTCCCTGGCTCCAAACTCACTGCAGACACTAAGCCCTCCCTGCTTCCAAACTCACTGCAGACACAAAGCCCTCCCTGCTTCCAAACTCACTGCAGACACAAAGCCCTCCCTGGTTCCAAACTCACTGTTCCAAACTCACTGCAGACACTAAGCCCTCCCTGCTTCCAAACTCACTGCAGACACAAAGCCCTCCCTGCATCCAAACTCACTGCAGACACAAAGCCCTCCCTGGTTCCAAACTCACTGTTCCAAACTCACTGCAGACACTAAGCCCTCCCTGCTTCCAAACTCACTGCAGACACTAAGCCCTCCCTGCTTCCAAACTCACTGCAGACACTAAGCCCTCCCTGGTTCCAAACTCACTGTTCCAAACTCACTGCAGACACAAAGCCCTCCCTGCTTCCAAACTCACTGCAGACACTAAGCCCTCCCTGCTTCCAAACTCACTGCAGACACTAAGCCCTCCCTGCTTCCAAACTCACTGCAGACACAAAGCCCTCCCTGCTTCCAAACTCACTGCAGACACAAAGCCCTCCCTGCTTCCAAACTCACTGCAGACACAAAGCCCTCCCTGCTTCCAAACTCACTGCAGACACAAAGCCCTCCCTGCTTCCAAACTCACTGCAGACACTAAGCCCTCCCTGCTTCCAAACTCACTGCAGACACAAAGCCCTCCCTGCTTCCAAACTCACTGCAGACACAAAGCCCTCCCTGCTTCCAAACTCACTGCAGACACAAAGCCCTCCCTGCTTCCAAACTCACTGCAGACACAAAGCCCTCCCTGCTTCCAAACTCACTGCAGACACAAAGCCCTCCCTGCTTCCAAACTCACTGCAGACACAAAGCCCTCCCTGCTTCCAAACTCACTGCAGACACAAAGCCCTCCCTGCTTCCAAACTCACTGCAGACACTAAGCCCTCCCTGCTTCCAAACTCACTGTTCCAAACTCACTGCAGACACTAAGCCCTCCCTGCTTCCAAACTCACTGCAGACACTAAGCCCTCCCTGCTTCCAAACTCACTGCAGACACAAAGCCCTCCCTGCTTCCAAACTCACTGCAGACACAAAGCCCTCCCTGCTTCCAAACTCACTGCAGACACTAAGCCCTCCCTGCTTCCAAACTCACTGTTCCAAACTCACTGCAGACACAAAGCCCTCCCTGCTTCCAAACTCACTGCAGACACTAAGCCCTCCCTGCTTCCAAACTCACTGCAGACACAAAGCCCTCCCTGCTTCCAAACTCACTGCAGACACTAAGCCCTCCCTGGTTCCAAACTCACTGTTCCAAACTCACTGCAGACACAAAGCCCTCCCTGCTTCCAAACTCACTGCAGACACTAAGCCCTCCCTGCTTCCAAACTCACTGCAGACACAAAGCCCTCCCTGCTTCCAAACTCACTGCAGACACTAAGCCCTCCCTGCTTCCAAACTCACTGTTCCAAACTCACTGCAGACACAAAGCCCTCCCTGCTTCCAAACTCACTGCAGACACTAAGCCCTCCCTGCTTCCAAACTCACTGCAGACACAAAGCCCTCCCTGCTTCCAAACTCACTGCAGACACTAAGCCCTCCCTGGTTCCAAACTCACTGTTCCAAACTCACTGCAGACACAAAGCCCTCCCTGCTTCCAAACTCACTGCAGACACTAAGCCCTCCCTGCTTCCAAACTCACTGCAGACACTAAGCCCTCCCTGCTTCCAAACTCACTGCAGACACTAAGCCCTCCCTGCTTCCAAACTCACTGCAGACACAAAGCCCTCCCTGCTTCCAAACTCACTGCAGACACAAAGCCCTCCCTGCTTCCAAACTCACTGCAGACACAAAGCCCTCCCTGCTTCCAAACTCACTGCAGACACAAAGCCCTCCCTGCTTCCAAACTCACTGCAGACACAAAGCCCTCCCTGCTTCCAAACTCACTGCAGACACAAAGCCCTCCCTGCTTCCAAACTCACTGCAGACACAAAGCCCTCCCTGCTTCCAAACTCACTGCAGACACAAAGCCCTCCCTGCTTCCAAACTCACTGCAGACACAAAGCCCTCCCTGCTTCCAAACTCACTGCAGACACTAAGCCCTCCCTGCTTCCAAACTCACTGTTCCAAACTCACTGCAGACACAAAGCCCTCCCTGCTTCCAAACTCACTGCAGACACAAAGCCCTCCCTGCTTCCAAACTCACTGCAGACACTAAGCCCTCCCTGGTTCCAAACTCACTGTTCCAAACTCACTGCAGACACAAAGCCCTCCCTGCTTCCAAACTCACTGCAGACACTAAGCCCTCCCTGCTTCCAAACTCACTGCAGACACTAAGCCCTCCCTGCTTCCAAACTCACTGCAGACACTAAGCCCTCCCTGCTTCCAAACTCACTGCAGACACAAAGCCCTCCCTGCTTCCAAACTCACTGCAGACACTAAGCCCTCCCTGGTTCCAAACTCACTGTTCCAAACTCACTGCAGACACAAAGCCCTCCCTGCTTCCAAACTCACTGCAGACACAAAGCCCTCCCTGCTTCCAAACTCACTGCAGACACAAAGCCCTCCCTGCTTCCAAACTCACTGCAGACACAAAGCCCTCCCTGCTTCCAAACTCACTGCAGACACTAAGCCCTCCCTGCTTCCAAACTCACTGCAGACACAAAGCCCTCCCTGCTTCCAAACTCACTGCAGACACAAAGCCCTCCCTGCTTCCAAACTCAGTGCAGACACAAAGCCCTCCCTGCTTCCAAACTCACTGCAGACACAAAGCCCTCCCTGCTTCCAAACTCACTGCAGACACAAAGCCCTCCCTGCTTCCAAACTCACTGCAGACACTAAGCCCTCCCTGCTTCCAAACTCACTGCAGACACAAAGCCCTCCCTGCTTCCAAACTCACTGCAGACACAAAGCCCTCCCTGCTTCCAAACTCACTGCAGACACAAAGCCCTCCCTGCTTCCAAACTCACTGCAGACACAAAGCCCTCCCTGCTTCCAAACTCACTGCAGACACAAAGCCCTCCCTGCTTCCAAACTCACTGCAGACACTAAGCCCTCCCTGCTTCCAAACTCACTGTTCCAAACTCACTGCAGACACAAAGCCCTCCCTGCTTCCAAACTCACTGCAGACACTAAGCCCTCCCTGCTTCCAAACTCACTGCAGACACTAAGCCCTCCCTGCTTCCAAACTCACTGCAGACACAAAGCCCTCCCTGCTTCCAAACTCACTGCAGACACTAAGCCCTCCCTGGTTCCAAACTCACTGTTCCAAACTCACTGCAGACACAAAGCCCTCCCTGGTTCCAAACTCACTGCAGACACAAAGCCCTCCCTGCTTCCAAACTCACTGCAGACACAAAGCCCTCCCTGCTTCCAAACTCACTGCAGACACAAAGCCCTCCCTGCTTCCAAACTCACTGCAGACACAAAGCCCTCCCTGCTTCCAAACTCACTGCAGACACAAAGCCCTCCCTGCTTCCAAACTCACTGCAGACACAAAGCCCTCCCTGCTTCCAAACTCACTGCAGACACAAAGCCCTCCCTGCTTCCAAACTCACTGCAGACACTAAGCCCTCCCTGCTTCCAAACTCACTGTTCCAAACTCACTGCAGACACAAAGCCCTCCCTGCTTCCAAACTCACTGCAGACACTAAGCCCTCCCTGCTTCCAAACTCACTGCAGACACTAAGCCCTCCCTGCTTCCAAACTCACTGCAGACACAAAGCCCTCCCTGCTTCCAAACTCACTGCAGACACTAAGCCCTCCCTGGTTCCAAACTCACTGTTCCAAACTCACTGCAGACACAAAGCCCTCCCTGGTTCCAAACTCACTGCAGACACAAAGCCCTCCCTGCTTCCAAACTCACTGCAGACACAAAGCCCTCCCTGCTTCCAAACTCACTGCAGACACAAAGCCCTCCCTGCTTCCAAACTCACTGCAGACACAAAGCCCTCCCTGCTTCCAAACTCACTGCAGACACAAAGCCCTCCCTGCTTCCAAACTCACTGCAGACACAAAGCCCTCCCTGCTTCCAAACTCACTGCAGACACAAAGCCCTCCCTGCTTCCAAACTCACTGCAGACACTAAGCCCTCCCTGCTTCCAAACTCACTGTTCCAAACTCACTGCAGACACAAAGCCCTCCCTGCTTCCAAACTCACTGCAGACACTAATCCCTCCCTGCTTCCAAACTCACTGCAGACACAAAGCCCTCCCTGCTTCCAAACTCACTGCAGACACTAAGCCCTCCCTGGTTCCAAACTCACTGTTCCAAACTCACTGCAGACACAAAGCCCTCCCTGCTTCCAAACTCACTGCAGACACTAAGCCCTCCCTGCTTCCAAACTCACTGCAGACACTAAGCCCTCCCTGCTTCCAAACTCACTGCAGACACAAAGCCCTCCCTGCTTTCCTCCCTCCCTATGGAGCTATGGAGACAGTGCAGTTGTTTCACCTCCAACCGTGACACGTTATGAATCCTGCACTCGTCTGTTTTTCCCCGCTGATGACAAGTTGAGCCAGTTAAACACGTTGGTGGCGAGCCGTGGCTGATCCCTGGAGAGGGGCAGACAGGCAGGCAGTCTGGCCCGGGGGGGGGGGGGGCATGGCCACAGCGACACTGGCCACTAACATCCATCATGGCAAGGTGACAAGACAGCATAAGCAACACATTTACACACTGTAGTCAAGTACACACGTTCCAAACACTCCATGTGCATTCCTAATGCTGTGCAGAAAACATTCCATTGGCATCACTACCACACTGGACATGGTAACAGAACACTTCAAGTGTTTCAACTACTGGGAGGGCCATGTGCACCCCAACAGCCCACTGTACTAGCTCATTACAGTGGAGACCCAAACCCTTTCTAGTGTCATATTTAAGTAGAGTAACTGCTCAATTATAGCCAGCTAAAATGTTACAAAGCCAAGGGACATGTAAAAACATGGACACGGGGAAATGAGAGTTAAGCTACACTGAGGAACCGCAAATCCAGAACATTTCCGGCTCGGTATAGGCTACCGAACTCCAGTGGGTCCTTCGGTCAGCTACACGACAGTGCTAAAGCCTCCCTACCTAGGAGGCCCTGCTCTGCTCTCCCTGCCTGGCGGCCCATTGGTTCCAGCCACTTAGCAGGCAGCTGGATGAGCGCCTTGAGAAGGACCGTCAGTGATGCCAGAGGGCTGTTCAAATATTTACCCCGGATAACATTTCCTTTAAGGCCTTAACATGTGGCTCCCGCAAGGCATTAATGGGTTTGTTTTCCTAATACCTGCCAATGTTTGCTTTCACAGCCATTTAAGTCAAGTGCCTTCAAATTAGAGCACACATTCCATTAGCCTTATCCTGACAAATGAATTAGCTGTGTGGAGTAAAGCTGGAAGGAAACGTGTCGTGCCCTCTCAAGACGTACGCCAGCCAGACTGCATTACTGTAGCTTTACAGTTCATTAACGAGAGCCCCATTACTCACTCACTCACCTGATGCACGTAAATAAAGAAAATTGCTGAGGCAAACTCATTGAAATGAAGAGGCACTTGCTATTGTTTGCCTGCTTAGACTATCCCCAATTAGGTTAGTTTGCATTTTCCAGCACAGAAACAAAATGGGCATGTGACTGTTGAACAAATGTCCAGCGTCAGGAGAGAGATTGAAAAGCTTCGTTAGGCTATAACAGGTGAAGTTGTGTGTTTCTTTCTAGAGGATGAAGGTAGATGGTGTAGTGTATTACAGGGAAGCCCCCTTCACAGTGACAACCTGGGATTCTCGGATTCCCTCAGCCAGTCTGATCTAATCTGGAGTTTAAAAGACTTAATTTGTTGTCATTTACAAGCATTCAAATCCCTACAAACCAGCTAATCTAACCACACACACATCCTAAATGTGTTTACATGGCAGAGCCTTCATCTAGCTACCCGCGGGGCTTTGATTTAAAGATGACTCTTTGCTAGGAGATATCAAAGTCAACGTCCGTATAGAACAAATCCACACTTCCTGCTTGGAGAGGTTGCTCTGCTTTTGGTGGTATAGTGATGTATGACTGTGGGTGCATGCTGGCTGTAAAGCAGTCTTTCTGTCAGTCTCCAAAGCACTGAACAGGCAAGCTGCAGCCCACAGCTACCATGCAAGCTTTGCCTTCAACCGAAATGCATCAAACCACATACTGTCCCTCAGGAGTCTCAGAGAACATTGGCGAGAGTCCAGAGACACATTAATTGGGAGGGAAACTAGGCCATATTGAGGGCTTTATAATCTGGGCATGACACGGAGGCTGTCAATACTGCTCTAACCAGCGTCCACAAAGTGGCCGTTGAGGTGTGGAAGTGCCTAGCTGCCTCAGGTCAGGGTGAGAGGTCACAGAGAGCATAGTCTAGACTCACCTGACTGGAAGATCCGAGCCGCATCCTGCACGGCTGCAGAGACCAGAGAAAAGTGCCTGTAGAGCGGGTAACACAACACCCTCCTCCCAAAGGACACCAGGACCTCCTGCAACGAGCTGTATGTCTGAAAGGCAACAACAAAAAGACATGCTGCATTTTCCTCATGGCCACTCACTATAAAAAGACTAATCTTACAAAAAAGAAAAGGGACTTCACTTCCTCTTAAAATGTTTGGCAGCCTCTTGCTTTTCTCCTTCCCTCCAGCACGAAGCAGGCTAGGCTAGCCCACTCCTAATTGCAGTCATTGGTAAACTAATTACTCCTAACGACTTCCCTTTCATAGAGGGGGAAACGGGCGAGGAACTCTTAAACACCTTCTGCAGTCGCCGCCTTTTAATTGTTGCTGGTCCTTAATCACTGTGTAAACTCTAGGCTTTTCTCCGCTTTTCTCCACCAGTGGACAAAAGAGCTGAGAGAGAGCCCTCTGATTTCTCTTTTTATTAATTCTCCCTAGCTTGTTAAAAGTGCGCTCAGAGTGTGACTCGTTGCATGTCATCAGGGCTCATCCCCTCTCCCCCGGGGCTGTTTAGCAGCCTGCCTGTAAATAACACTCAGCCGCACAACAACCACCAACCTGGTCTGTCTGGTTAGGAGGCTGGTTAACAGCGAGCAGATGGAGAGAGGGAGGGGAAAAGAGGGAGATAAGGGTGAGAGTGAGACGAGGGGGAGGGAGAATAAAGAGAAAGACAAAAACAGGGAAAAAAACGGGGAAAGAGAGAGATGGGGAAGAGAGACCTAGTAAGGGAGAGGGTTAGAGAGAGAATGAGAGCAAAAGCGATAATGAGCAAAAGAGTGGATGAGAGCGAGTGAGAGACAGAGCAGATGAGAGCTGAGAGCGAGCGGACGAGAGAGTGAGTGGGTGGGTGGATGAGAGCGAGAGAGAGCGACTGAGAGGGCGCGTCCCGTCAGTCTCTCCCAGACAGATAGCTCTACTGATGAGGGCTTTCAGGCAGCTGCAGGATGTCATTACTACCTCCTCCATTATCACCATTATGGCCAAACTGCTACCGCTCAGACTCAGACTGCAGCATCCGATTACCAGCCCTTATTGTCAGGTTCACAGGGAAAATGCTACTGATTAAGGGGCTCGCACATCCCAAGGTATAAGACGAGCAGCACACACTCCCTGCTGCGCGGTCCTCTAGTGCGCACACACACCATCGATCGGCGAGCAGATGGCCATCTCACTCCCTCTTCGTCTGTCTGTCAGTTGGGAGCACACACACACACACCTGGGCCTGTTCACAGCCTTGGGGCACACCTTAATACTCCTATCTCTGACACAAACTCACACGCACAAAGCTAAGAGTATCCAATTGTCATAGCTATACCCTGGCCTTCTCTTCCTCTCCAAAACAATGCACTACCAGTGCACCAGTAGGAGATGACAATCAGTTTGTTTATATACAGTGCATTCGGAAAGAATTCATACCCGTTGACTTTTTCCACATTTTGTTACGTTACAGACCTATTCTACAATGGATTAAATCGATTTTTCCCTCAATCTACCCACAACACCCCATAATGACAAAGCAAAAAGTGTTTAGAAAATTTTGCAAATGTATTTAAAAAATATGTTTTTACTGAAATATTACATTTACATAAGTATTCAGACCCTTTACTCAGTACTTTGTTGAAGCATCTTTGGCAGCGATTACAGCCTCGAGTCTTCTTGGGTATGACGCTACAAGCTTGGCACACCTGTATCTGTGGAGTTTCTCCCATTCTTCTCTGCAGATCCTCTCAAGCTCTGTCAGATTAGATGGGGAGCATCGTTGCACAGCTATTTTCAGGTCTCTCCAGTGATCTTCGGTCGTATTAAAGTCCAGGCTCTGGCTGGGCCACTCACGGACATTCAGAGACTTGTCCCGAAGCCACTCCTGCGTTGTCTTGGCTGTGTGCTTAGAGTTGTTGTCCTGTTGGAAGGTGAACCTTCGCCCAGAGTCTGAGGTCCTGAGCGCTCTGGAGCAGGTTTTCATCAAAGATCTCTGTTCTTTGCTCCGTTCATCTTTCCAACGATCTTGACTAGTCTCCCAGTCCCTGCCGCGGAAAAACATCCTCAAAGCATGATGCTGCCATTACCATGCTTCACCATAGGGATTGTCCCAGGTTTCCTCCAGAGTTGATTCTTGTCATTGAGGCCAAATAGTTCAATCAGACCAGAGAATCTTGTTTCCCATGGTCTGAGTCCTTTAGGTGCCTTTTGGCAAACTCCAAGCGGGCTGTGATGTGCCTTTTACTGAGGAGTGGTATCCGTCTGGACACTTTACCATAAAGGCCTGATTGGCGGAGTGCTGCAGAGATGGTTGTCCTTCTGGAAGGTTCTCCCATCACCAGAGGAACTCTGGAGCTCTGTCAGAGTGACCATCGGGTTATTGGACACCTCCCTGACCAAGGCCCTTCTCCCTTCGCTCAGTTTGGAAGGGTGGCCAGCTCTAGGAAAAGTCTTGGTGGTTCCAAACTTCATTTTTTAAATACTCTTCCCTCAGAGCTCCAGGCAAAATTCCTTCTCTTTCATGACTTGGCTTTTGCTCTGACATGCAGTGCCAACTGTGGGACCTTATATAGGCAGTTGTGTGACTTACAAAATCATGTCCAATCATTTAAATATACCACAGGTATACAGACCAGTAGCACTCACGTCCGTAGCCATGAAGTGCTTTGAAAGGCTGGTAATGGCTCACATCAACACCATTATCCCAGAAACCCTAGACCCACTCCAATTTGCATACCGCCCAAACAGATCCACAGATGATGCAATCTCCATTGCACTCCACACTTCCCTTTCCCACCTGGACAAAA
Organism: Salvelinus alpinus; assembly: GCF_045679555.1. Lineage (NCBI taxonomy): Eukaryota > Metazoa > Chordata > Actinopteri > Salmoniformes > Salmonidae > Salvelinus > Salvelinus alpinus. The sequence continues at coordinate 13,295,310 of NC_092097.1, read as the reverse complement.
GGAACACCTGTGAGAATGCTATTCATTGACTACAGCTCACTAAAGCTCATCACTAAGCTAAGGAACCTGGGACTAAACACCTCCCTCTGCAACTGGATCCTGGACTTCCTGACGGGCCGCCCCCAGGTGGTGAGGGTAGGTAGTAACACATCTGCCACGTTGATCCTCAACAGTGGAGCCCCCCAGGGGTGCGTGCTCAGTCCCCTCCTGCTCCCTGTTCACCCACGACTGCATGGCCAGGCACGACTCCAACACCATCGTTAAGTTTGCAGAAGACACAACAGTGGTAGGCCTGATCACAGACAACGACGAGACAGCCTATAGGGAGACCTGGCTGGTCTCTGAATAATAACCTATCTCTCAACGTAACCAAGACTAAGGAGATGATTGTGGACTACAGGAAAAGGAGCACCGAGCACGCCCTCATTCTCATCGACGGGGCTGTAGTGGAGCAGGTTGAGAGCTTCAAGTTCCTTGGTGTCCACATCAACAAACTAGAATGGTCCAAACACACCAAGACAGTTGTGAAGAGGGCACAACAAAGCCTATTCCCCTTCAGGAAACTAAAAAGATTTGGCATGGGTCCTGAGATCCTCAAAAGGTTCGACAGCTGCAACATCGAGAGCATCCTGACAGGTTGCATCACTGCCTGGTACGGCAATTGCTCGGCCCTCCGACCGCAAGGCCGAGGGTAGTGCGTACGGCCCAGTAAATCACTGGGGCAAAGCTGCCTGCCATCCAGGACCTCTACACCAGGCGGTGTCAGAGGAAGGCCTTAAAAATTGTCAAACACACCAGCCACCCCAGTCATAGACTGTTCTCTCTACTACCGCATGGCAAGCGGTACCGGAGTGCCAAGTCTAGGACAAAATGGCTTCAACAGTTTTGACCCCCAAGCAATAAGACTCCTGAACAGATAACCAAATGGTTACCCGGAATATTTGCATTGTGTGCCCCCCCCAACCCCTCTTTTACGCTGCTGCTACTCTCTGTTTATCATATATGCATAGCCACTTCAACTATACATTCATGTACATACTACCTCAATTGGCCTGACCAACCAGTGCTCCCGCACATTGGCTAACCGGGCTATCTGCATTGTGTCCCACCACCCGCCAACCCCTCTTTTTACGCTACTGCTACTCTCTGTTCATCATATATGCATAGTCACTTTAACCATACCTACATGTACATACTACCTCAATAAGCCTGACTAACCGGTGTCTGTATATAGCCTTGCTACTGTTATTTTCAAATGTCTTTTTACTGTCGTTTTATTTCTTTACTTACTTACACACACACCTTTTTTCCACACTATTAGTTAGAGCCTGTAAGTAAACATTTCACTGTAAGGTCTACACCTGTTGTATTCAGCGCACGTGACAAATAAACTTTGATTTGATGTGGACTCCAATCAAGTTGTAGAAACATCTCAAGGATGATCCATGGAAACAGGATGCACCTGAGCTCAATTTCAAGTCTCATAGCAAAGGGTCTGAATACTTAAGTAAATGTTTTTTTTTATACATTTGCAAACATTTTGAAAAACCTATTTTCACTTTGATGAGGATTTTTTTTTTTTATTTAATCCATTTTAGAATAAGTAACGTAATGTAACGTAACAAAACTTGGAAAAAGTCAAGGGGTCTGAATACTTTCCGAATGCATTGTATATACAGTACCAGTCAAAAGTTGACACCTACTCATTCCAGGGGTTTTCTTTACTTTTACTATCTTCTACATTGTAGAATAATCAAGATATCAAAACTATTAAATAACACATTTAGTAACCAAAAAAAGTGTTCAATCAAAATATATTTTAGATTCTACAAAGTAGCCACCCTTTGCCTTGATGACAGCTTTGCACACACTTGGCATTCTCTCAACCAGCTTTCACATGGAATGCTTTTCCAACAGTTTTGAAAGAGTTCCCACATAATCTGAGCACTTGATGGCTGCTTCTCCTTCACTCTGCGGTCCAACTCATCCCTAACCATCTCAATTGGGTTGAGGTCGGTTGATTGTGGAGGCCAGGTCATCTGATGCAGCACTCCACCACTCTCCTTGAACAAATAGCCCTTACACAGCCTGGAGGTGTGTTTAGTCATTGTTCTGTTGAGAAACAAATGATAGTCCCATTTATTTGGACTGCAATTTCTGAGGCTGGTAACTCCAATGAACTTATCCTCTGCAGTAGAGGTAACTCTGGGTCTTCCTTTCCTGTTTCTTCATAGCGCTTGATGGTTTTTGCGACTGCACCTGAAGAATCTTTCAAAGTTCTTGAAATGTTCCGGATTGACAGACTTTCGTGTCTTATATTCGTTTCCCTTTGCTTATTTGAGCTGTTCTTGCCATAGCCCTATTTGGTAAAAGACCAAGTCCATACTATCTTCTGTTTGCCACCCCTACCGTGTCACAACACAACTGATTGGCTCAAATGCATGAAGTAGGAAAGAAAAATCCACAAATGAACTTTTAACAAGACACACCTGTTAATTGAAATGCATTGCAGACTACCTCACGAAGGTGGTTGAAAGAATACCAAGAGTGTGCAAAGCTGTCAAGGCAAAGGGTGGCTACTTTGAAGAATCTAAAATGTAAAATATATTTTTATTTTTGGTTACTACATGATTCCATATGTGTTAATTCATAGTTTGATGTCTTCACTATTATTCTACAATGAAGAGAACAGTACAAATATAGAAAAACCCTTGAATGAGTAGGTGTGTCCGAACTTTTGACTGGTACTGTGGTGTATGTAATATATATATATCTATATCTATTACACACTGAAAATATAAACACAACATGCAACAATTTCAAAGATGCTACTGAGTTACAGTTCATATAAGGAAATCAGATAATGTAAATAAATTAGGCCATAATCTATGGATTTCACATGACTGGGCAGGGGTGCAGCCATGGGTGGGCATAGGCCCACCCACTTGGCTGGCTGCCAGCCACCCCCCACTGCAGAGCCAGGCCCAGCCAATCATAATTTGGTTATCCCCCAAAAGGGCTTTATTACAGACAGAAATACTCCTCAGCACCCCACACTACCAATACTGCAGGTGAAGAAGCCAGATGTGGTCTGTAGTTGTGAGGCTGGTTGGATGTACTGCCAAATTCTCTAAAATGAATTTAGAGGCAGTTTATGGTAGAGAAATGAACATTAAATGATCTGGCAACAGCTCTGGTGGACATTCCTTCAGTCAGCATGCCAATTGCACGCTCCCTCAAAACTTGAGACATCTGTGGCATTGTGTCGTGTGACAAATAGGCATATTTTAAAGTGGCCTTTTATTGTCCCCAGCACAAGGTGCGCCTGTGTAATGATCATGCTGTTCACCTGTCAGGTGGATGGATTATCTTGGCAAAGGAGAAATTCTCACTAACAGTTTCTGGGATTTTCCTATTTCAGCTCATAAAACATGGACCAACATTTTACATGTTGTGTTTATATATATATTTTTTTATACAAGCTCTCTACCCAGCTGCAGCAAACTCAATCAAATGGTAATTTCCTAGGGCTGGTTGAGAGCTTTCCTCCGTCAGCGGCTGGAGCAGACACATTTAGATCAATAAAAGCCTTTAGCTCAAGATGGGGCCAGAAGCTGAAAATAGCCAGAATAGGGAAGCCGTGCCCAAGGTCATACTAAGGGATTTATTATTCCATGATAATTTGACTTTAATTGACTTAAATAGGGACTGCCTCCCCATTACTTACCTCAAGCCAGCAGAGAGTCCCACTGAGTTTTCTGATGGTCCACGGTGATTCAACCTGCAGTCATATAATGAGAGGACAGAGGTCAACTTCTACACGCGCTTTAGAGAATCAAGGTGGGCCTACAACACATGAGAAAGCAATGATACCAATAACAGGCAAAACTCAGGCCACACTCTTTAACACTCCGTCCCTAGTGTCCATTATAGATACCTTACAACACGATCTCTGGAAAAGCAGACTGCTCCAGAATCTCTAAGGAGTATAAGGCCGTAACACACCAGATGTACATAGAACGTTCACAGATGACTTCACAGGTTGCTGTCTAAAGTATGTGTTTACGGCAGTACTACGAACTACAGCTCCGGATCTGACCCAATGATGTATATAAACACATGAATGTGTGACCATGGTCTAACCTCACCATCTCCCATAATAGACCTTTATTTAAGCAATAGGGCACAATGGGGTGTGGTATATGGCCAATATACCACGACGCGACGTGGAGTGCCTGGATACAGCCCTTAGCCGTGGTATATTGGCTACATACACACCACAAACCCCTGAGGTGCCTGATTGCTATTATAAACTGGTTACCAACGTCATTAGAGCAGTAAAATGTATTTTTTGTCATATCTGTGGTATACGGTCTGATATTCAGGGTTCAAACGACCCAGTCTATAATCTATTTTAGAACGAGCAGCTGGGTCGAGCCCATAGATATAGAACAAAAAGACTAAGACTGGGTCGCGTCTCTGGCAACCTAACCGATAGGCAGCTTGGGTAGCAACCGTAGATTTGTGTCGGGACTAGATCTCGTGGAAGGATGAAATATAATTAATTAATTCATCATGAAAACATTTTTTTAATAAAAGCATGTCTATCATTATTTGAATATGTTGGTAACCGGTTGTGGGAAAGTGATTATGTCCTCAAAGGAGGTGTTTGGAGGATATATTGGTACGGTTTGGGAACAACACTCATGCCAATACATCCTCCAAAACAACAGCTTCTTGGGCATTATCACTGAAACATCTATTTCCATCTGTGCAACAACAGACTGGGAGTTCCATGTATTACGGGTTAGTGACAGTAAGACAACATTTAAAAAAAACTCAAGATCCCTATAGGAACTTGGTAAGTCCATGTTAAAGCTTTGACCTGGAGGGAGATGTAGAGGCTAACTGACGGTCGCTAACTCACGTTGTGCTCTCCCTCTGTAGTGCGCAATTCGTAGCAGTATGTCAGGATGATGTCCACCAGGCTGAGCCACACCTGGAAACGGGACTTCTTGTCCAGGATGTAGGAATGGTTGGTAAACTTTCTTAGCTGCTCCTTCTCATCATCAGTGAAGGACACCGCTGGAAAACAACATTCCACCCATAGACTCACTGGGTTTTACATAGGCCTAATCATGCCTGAAAACACATTCATTTCTAACAGTTCATGCACATATTCTACTATGAAGCAAAAGAGGGATCCATTATTTCTATTATGTTGCAGAGATGGCCCATGGCTTGAATTGTGAGGAAAACACTAGGTTATCAGTTCTTTTGAAAATAATCAAAGTCCCTGAGTTTCTTCCTCAGTTAGTGATCAAGGTAGCCTCGACCCAAACTCAATTGGTAAAGTTTTATGTGCAACGTTCAGTGCTGAAAACAAAGCTTAAGGTCTGCAAGAACAGATTCCAAGTAAGCACTTTCTCTGCAGCTTATGGAACAGCTGAAAGCAATCCTTCCCTTTGCCTATCGAGGACAGCCCCTATACTGAGCCCCTGAGTGTGTGGGCTTGACTGTGTGTGCACACACTAGAGCAGCAGTTTCAAATGATCCTCTTGGCTCTGCTGGGAACTGGATTCCTGCTCCATTACATCAGGGCTTAGATCCCTGCAGACGGTACCCCAATTCCCTTGCCAGTGCAGCTGCAGCAACCCAGCCTAGCCAAGCGGAGCACACACGCACACCTCCCCCTTACCGCACCTCCCCGGGAGATCAGCCAGGACGCTGGGGAGAAACTCAGCGCCCCACTAGCCTACATCCAGCAGTCTGCCGAGTGTAGGAAACACACAGGCTATTGAGAAGGGGAGGGGGGGGGTTAAATATCAGGATATTACTTTTAAAGATATATCGTATTGTTTTGAAAATGTCGCAATAATCTTTTTGCGCTAGTTGGCTATACAAGCACAAAAACTCAAGGATTTTTCTATTATAGCTTGTTCTCCATCTTTGTAAATAGGGAGCCAATTTGTTTTCCAGGACTGATCAAAACTTGTTTTCTCATGGCTCCCCTTTGTCCCTCTGCAGCAGACATACACTATATATGAAAAAGTATGTGGACACCACTATTTCAGCAACATGTATAAAATTGAGCACACAGCCATGCAATCTCCATAAACAAACATTGGCAGTAGAATGCCCTTACGTGGCACCCTCATAGCATGCCACCCTTCCAACAAGTCAGTTCGTCAAGCGCACAGAACAGGACCGCCAAGTGCTGAAGCGCGTAAGAATCATCTGTCCTCAGTTAAAACACTCACTACCATGGTCGAGCAGTTGCACACAAGCCTCAGATCACCATGCGCGATGCCAAGCGCCGGCTGGAGTGGTAGAACGCTTGCCGCAATTGGAGTCTGGAGCAGTGATGAATCACGCTTCACCATCTGGCAAGCCGACGGACGAATCTGGGTTTGGCGGATGCCAGGAGAACGCTACATGCCTTAAGGCATATGGTAGTGCCAACTGTAAAGTTTGGTGGTGGAGGAATAATGGTCTGGGGCTGATTTTCATGGTTAGGGGTTGGACCATTAGTTCCAGTGAAGGGAATTAACGCAGCAGCATACAATGACATTCTAGACGATTCTGTGCTTCCAACTTTGCGGCAACAGTTTGGGGAAGGCCCTGTCCTTTTTCAGCATGACAATGCCCCCGTGCAAAGAGAGGTCCATACAGAAATGGTTTGTCGAGATCGGTGTGGAAGAACTTGACTGGCCTGCACAGAGCCTTGACCTCAATCCCGTCGAACACCTTTGGGATGAATTGGAATGTCGACTGACAGCCAGGCCTAATCACTCAACATCAGTGCCTGACCTCACTAATGCTCGTGGCTGAATGGAAGCAAGTCCCTGCAGCAATATTCCAAAATCTTGTACGGTCCAGTACATCACTGGGGCCAAGCTTCTTGCCATCCTGGACCTCTATACCAGGCGGTGTGTCAGAGGAAGGCCCTAAAAATTGTCAAATACTCCAGCCACCATCGTCATAGACTGTTCTCTCTGCTACCGCACGGCAAGCAGTACCGGAGCGCCAAGTCTAAGTCCAAAAGGCTTCTTAACAGCTTCTACCTCCAAAGCCATAAGACCCCTGAACAGCTAATCAAATGACTACCCAGACTATTTGCATTGGGGATCAGGGAAAAGTGATAGGACTGCTTGCACACAGGTTCCTTTGTTTCTTTATTAGAACAGCAGTCCAGCACTTATCAAGATTTTCCAAAAAGTGTATACACGCGCTGTCATTCAGTGACATCTAGCGAGGGCATCAGTTGCTGTAACTCCTGTTTTTGTCCACATGTAATGGATCTAAAAATACATTTTAAAACAGGATGAACATGGGATTACTGCTGACCATTAAACTGTCAATAACAAGCTAACTAGGCCTGCATAATGCAGCCGCAGCGCTCCATTCATCCAAGAGACATCTGGATGAGATTAGAAGATCTAATGGGACAATCTGAAAGGCACTCACTGATCTCAGCTTTGATCCTAGCCAATCGAGTGTGTGTGTGTGTGTGGGGGAGGGGGTCAGATGAATGGAGATTCATTTGTCACTTAGTTCCTCCAGTCTTCTGAGCAGTCTGCCCCCATAGATGGCCCTACCCCAGGTACAGATGGCACCAGTGACATGGAGCAAATATACCTCTGCTAATGGTGCACGAGGCTGGAAATTACCTACAACTCTACTTCACTCAGAGGCTTCTGACGTATGACCTTGGTAGTACAGAACAATGCGCGTGGGGCAACGTAAATACAGCTTACATTGATTGCCTTCGATTCAAATATCAACACTCAATAATAAAGCGTAACTGTTTAAGATTGACATTTTCTGACGTGAAAGAACCTGCGAGTCAATGCAACGAATGTAGTGATGAATCACAGACTGCCGCTGGCATGTCAAACCAGCCATAAGAAGAGCTGCAGGTAGAGACAGGGCTGTCATGTTGGATTAACACCGCCGACTCAATTCATGTGGACACAGTGGACAGCTGTGGCCTGTCAGTGCTCTGGCCTCGACCCGGGGAACAGAGAGGGGGCACAAAGGTCCAAGGTGAGGTTTCTACTTAATTACCACTAGTGTCTATACCCATCTGTCAGCTGACATATACTGTATATCTCTGTCTTAGAGATATTAGTAGTGGCAAAAAAAAAAAAAAAAAAGAGAGGCCAAAATTTGGAAGCATAAGAATTTTGCTTCCCCACATTATATACAGCAAATGTTTGGACACACCTACTCATTCAAACGGTTCTTAATTTTGACTATTTTCTACATTGTACAAAACTATTAACACATATGGAATCATGTTGTAACCAAAAGTGTTTAAATAAAAAATTTACATTTTAGATTCTTCAAAGTAGCCACCGCTTGCCTTGACAGCTTTGCACACTCTTAGCATTCTCTCAACCAGCTTCATGAGGAATGCTTTTCCAACAGCCTTGAAGGAGTTCCCACATATGCTGAGCACTTGTTGGCTGCTTTTCCTTTACTCTGCGTTCCAACTCATCCCAAACCATTTCAATTGGATTGAGGTTGGGTGATTGGATGCAGCACTCAATCCCTCTCCTTCTTGATCAAATAGGCCTTACACAGCCTGGAGGTGTGTTTGGGTCATTGTCCTGATGAAACAAATGATAGTCCCACTAAGCGCAAACCAGATGGGATGGTGTATCGCTGCAGAATTCTGTGGTAGCCATGCTGGTTAAGTGTGCCTTGCATTCTTTTTTTCAATTTAAAGTTTTATTAAGTTTTCAAACAACCAACCAAACACATTCCACATTCACAGATGTGACAGACTTAAAAAAAATAATAATAATAATAATAATAAAAAATAAAAAAATGTTATATATATATATATATATATACATACCTACATATACATACATACACACATACACACAAATAATAATTATAACAAAATTTAAAATGTAGAACTTGCAGCAGCACTATCAAGGTTCTTATTTGCTATTTCCAGCCTTAGCTGAGATGACGAGCCAATGATTAGTTTTTAGATTTTACAGCACCTTACACAACACGCATCTGCTCACCTCCCCGATCCCCCCATTCACTCTGTCCAATTTGAGATATAGTGGAGTAGTGGAGACCAGAGTCTATCAAACTTGGGCTGTCTCTTGTGGAGGTCATAAGTGAGCTTTTCAAGAGGGAGAAAGTCAACAATCTGGTCAATCCACATTTTAAATGTAGGAGAGGTACTAGAGGCCCACAATAGAAGGATACATTTCTTAGCAAAGTATGTAATGGTCATGAGCAAATTTTCTCTGTCAGGATCAAGAACAAAGTCCTGCTGGGCATTAAGAAGATAGAGACACGGGGTCATATCAAACTGTACATCTAGTATTTTCTGTGCAGCAGTATGTATAGATTGCCAAAATCTGGCAATCTCTCTACAGCTCCAAAATACATGCATATAGGTTCCACTTTCAGAGGTACATCTTTTACAGTTAGGAGAAATGTCTGTTTTCATTTTATGGAGTCTCAAGGGAGTGTAATAAAATTTGTACAAAAATTTGTAATTCGATTCTTTCATTTTTACATTAGTAGAGGAGCAGTATACCCTGTCGCAAACCTCCGCCCATAACTCATCACTGATAGTCAGACCAAGGTCCTTTTCCCAGATTATTTTCAAAGGAGTAAAGGAGGAGCCTCCTTTCTCAGAAAGGAGTCTATAGATATAGGATATTTTGTGCCTTGTATTCTAAATAAATCACTGACAGTGTCACAAGCAAAGCACCCCCACACCATCACACCTCCTCCTCCAGGCTTCACAGTGGGAACCACACACGCAGAGATAATCCGTTCACCTACTCTGCGTCTCCCAAAGACACAGCGGTTGAAACCAAAAATGTCAAATTTGGACTCCTCAGACCAAAGGACAGATTTCCACTGGTCTAATGTCCATTGCTCGTATTTCTAGGACCAAGCAAGTCTCTTCTTCTAATTGGTGTCCTTTAGTAGTGGTTTCTTTGCAGCAATTCGAGCATGAAGGCCTGAATCACAGTCTCCTCTGAACAGTTGATGTTGAGATGTGTCTGTTACTTGAACTCTGAAGCATTTATATGGGCTGCAATTTCTGAGGCTGGTAACTCCAATGAACTTATCCTCTGCAGTAGAGGTAACTCTGGGTCTTCCTTTCCTGTGGCGGTCCTCATGAGAGCCTGTTTCATCATAGCGCTTGATGGTTTTTGCGACTGCACCTGAAGAAACGATCAAAGTTCTTGAAATGTTCCAGATTGACTGACCTTCATGTCTTAAAATAATGATTGACTGTTGTTTCTCTTTGCTTATTTGAGCTGTTCTTGCCATAATATGGAAATGTTCTTTTACCAAATAGGGCTATCTTCTGTATACCACCCCTACCTTGTCACAACACAACTGATTGGCTCAAACGCATTAACTTCTTATGGCTGCAGGGGCAGTATTGAGTAGCTTGGATGAAAGGTGCACAGAGGTGCCCATAGTAAACTGCCTGCTCCTCAGTCCCAGTTGCTAATATATGCATATTATTATTCGTATTGGATAGAAAACACTCTGAAGTTTCTGAAACTGTTTGAATGATGTCTGTGAGTATAACAGAACTCATATGGCAGGCAAAAACCTGAGAAAAAATCTTAACAGGAAGTGGGAATTCTGAGGTTGGTCGATTTTCAACACAGCCCCTATTGAACACCCAGTGGGATATGGATGAGTTTGCACTTCCTACGGCTTCCCCTCGATGTCAACAGTCTGCAGAACCTTGTCTGATGCCTCTACTGTGAATTGGGGCCGAAGGAGACAGGAAATAGTCAGGTCTACCATGACCTGGCCATGCGCGTTCACATGAGAGGGAGCTCTGTTCCATCGCACATCTGAAGTCAATGTAATTCTCCGGTTGGAACTTTATTGAAGATTTATGTTAAAAACATTCTAAAGATTGATTCAACACATCGTTTGACATGTTTCTGCTGACTGTTACGGAAATTGGACATTTCGTCTGCTTTTAGTGAACGCGCTTCCTGACTTTGGATTTGTTTACCAAACACGCTAACAAAAATAGCTATTTGGACATAAATGATGGACATTACCGAACAAAACGAACATTTATTGTGGAAGTGGGAGTCCTGGGAGTGCATTCCGACGAAGATCAGCAAAGGTAAGTGAAGATTTATAATGCTTTTTATGAGTTTTGTTGACTGCACAATTTGGCGGGTAACTGTATGGCTTCCTTTTGTTGCTGAACGCTGTTCTCAGATTATTGAATATTGTGCTTTTGCCGTAAAGCTTTTTGAAATCTGACAAAGTGGTTGCATTAAGAACAAGTGTATCTTTAATTCTATGTAAAACATGTATCTTTCATCAAAGTTTATGATGAGTATTTATGTTATTTGACGTGGCTCTCTGCAATTTCTCCGGATATTTTGGAGGCATTTCTGAACATGTCGCCAATGTAAACTGAGGTTTTTGGATATAAATAGGAGCTTTATCGAACAAAACATATGTATTGTGTAACATGAAGTCCTATGAGTGTCATCTGATGAAGATCATCAAAGGTTAGTGATTAATTTTATCTCTATTTCTGCTTTTGTTGACTCCTGTCTTTGGCTGGAAAAATGACTGTTTTTCTGTGATTTTTCGGTGACCTAACATAATCGTTTGTGGTGCTTTCGCTGTAAAGCCTTTTTGAAATCGGACACTGTGGTGGGATTAACAACAAGATTACCTTTAAAATGGTATAAGATACATGTATGTTTGAGTAATTTTAATTATGAGATTTCTGTTGTTTGAATTTGGCGCCCTGCACTTTCACTGGCTGTTGTCATAGCATCCCGTTAACGGGATTGCAGCCATAAGAAGTTTTTAAGGAAAGAAATTCCACAAATTAACAGGTCACACCTGTTAATTGAAATGCATTCCAGGTGACACCTCATGAAGCTGGTTGAGAGAATGCCAAGAGTGTGCAAAGTGGTCATCAAGGCAAAGGGTGGCTACTTTGAAGAATCTCAAATCTCAAATATATTTTGATTTTTTTAACACTTTTTTGGTTACTGCATGATTCCATATGTGTTATTTCATAGTTGATGTCTTCACTATTATTCTACACTGTAGAAAATAGTAACAATAAATTAAACCCCTTGAAAGAGTAGGTGTGTCCAAACTTTTGATGGTATATATATATAAAATATATTAAAATCATAAGCATGCTATCATGATTTTACTACGAACGGCTACATTTGCTGACCAATACTCTTCCAACAGGTAGGGGAAGGCTAACGTGCATCCAGCTGTCAGTTAAGTCATTAGTTTAAATTTGTCCCCTTTATCTGCGCCGGGGCTCCAGCCGAGTGCTCAGAATACAGAATGAGAAAGGGGAGTTCACAGAGTTGCAGGAAAACTTAATGCTGGATTCCTCCTGCCTACGGCTAATGGGCCGTGTATGAGTGCCGCGTAGTATTGACTGATGGCTGTGTGCGATCTCTCCTGTGCTAGGCAGAGACGGGGATCCTGGCACTGTCAACCCAGCATATCCTCCTGTGATAATGTTTCATCTAAATCCTTTCCTGAGCGTACAGTACGACATCCTGTACTAACATAAGCTGTGGCTACGAGCCATGTGTTCGTTGAGGCGGTGGGAGCAGAGGAATTAGCAGGCTGTTAGGAGAGCTGGATGGCACAATTGAATTGTTCCATAAGCCCTTATCGCTCTCATCTGAGAGAGAAGAGAGGAAAACAAACCTGAAGGGCCCAGCCAGCCGTGGATCACACCTTTTAAATGACTCATTGATTTCTTATGTCATGGATTGATAAGAGATAAATAAGAGAAATAGGATTTGTGGGAGAGTGAGGTAATGGCGATACAAGTCTGGATGGGGGGGTGGCTAGGAGAAATGGGCAATTGGGTTAAATTCTGCATTTTAAGGAAAGCCCTAAGAGATAACTGAAATGATGATCTAGACAGAATATGTTCTATAAACAAAGGCAACCAAATTAAGCAATACCACAGGGATGCATTTCCAAATGACCATTACAGAACTAACACCGTAGGCGTAATGTCAAACTCAATCCAGTGAAATGTTAAACTAATGCCACAAACTCACAACTGACAGCACTCAACAAAACAACTCAACAATACTGGATATATATACACATGTTAAAACAGTAATTATTTAAACATGAACACAAATGGGTTTTTCTGGGGGTCACTTGTTTGACACCAAAGTTAAGTTCATTTTTCGTTGTCAGTATTTATACACCACCTGCTGGTGGAAATCTCTTACTGCTCTTTGTGTGATCTGAGCTTAAACTACAGGTTATCATTACCCTGTACTACAATGCTACTACATGAAATACAGCATCATTTAACAGATATAAGAGCAACTTAATGTCAGATTTTAGTACATGATTTGAAGATTAACTATCCCTGCATGTGTGGTAGTGATGGATTAGATAGGGAGGACTCCAGCTCACCTGCCTCTCCCTGCCGGATGGAGTCTGGGCACAGATCAGACCACCAAGGGCGGAACTTCAGCAGACCCTGGATCTCTTCGTCTTCAAACAGGTCAGCACTACAGACACAAACAGCTCAGTGTCATAACAATGAAAGTGATAGAGCACGATGCAATAAATCTGTGACATCATCTGTGCATTTGTTAATGTTGAACAATGATTTAATTAGGGGGTACTATTCTCTGGATAACTCACAGGTAATGGTCAGGGCAGAATATGGACGTCTCAGCGTCCAGTCGTTTCCTTCTCCTCTCTGACGCTGTGGTTCCATCTGGGTTTCGGATGTCGATGACATCACTCAGCTCCTCCTGATTGGACAATACTCCATTAGATCGTCACATGCTGTACTTGATGTTATGTTTTCCTGGTCAGGTCATATGGTCAGGAAGAACTCCTGGCCCTACTTATGTGAACGATACCAATCGCATTATAAAACCTAGCAATGCTTTCAAAGGATACCATTCCACTACTAATTTCTAGTCACCATCTTCAAGAAGCACAGAGTGACTCTGTGCAGTACTGCCAAAGCCAATGAATGACCTTACCTGCAGTCGAGTGAACACTCCGGACCTCTGACTCCCAAAGCCATACTTCTGCAGTTCCTTCAGCTGCTCCTCTGAGGCGTCCATGTACACCTCCTGCTCAACCTGCCAGTCAAACTCCTCTTCGTCATCCTCTTCCTCACCATCCATAATACCACTGCACGCTTCTGTAATGTAAAGAAAGCATCAATGTCTTAATGAGAAACAAAACCATTCAGCCAAATCGTATTACAACATCGCCGATGACAAAATCCAGTGTTTGTTTTTCTGTTCTCAGTCCTTACTCCAGTGGTTTCGTTTGGGAGATATAGATGTGAGCTTAACATGAACATCAATATGTCTTCCAGCAATATACTAGACTCTGGAGCAGTGGAAACGCCTTCTCTGGAGTGATGAATCAAGATTCACCATCTGGCAGTCCGACAGACTAATCTGGATTTGGCAGATGCCAGGAGAACGCTACCTGCCCCAATGCATTGTGCCAACTAAAGTTTGGTGGAGGAGGAATAATGTTCTGTGGCTGTTTTTCATGGTTTGGCTAGGCCTCTTAGTTCCAGTGAAGGGGAATATTAACGCTACAGCATACAATGACATTCTAGACGATTCTTTGCTTCCAACTTTGTGCCAACAGTTTGGAGAAGGCCCTTTCCTGTTTCAGCTTGACAATGCCACCGTGCACAAAGCAAGGTCCATACAGAAACGGTTTGTCGAAAACGGTGTGGAAGAACTTCACTGGCCTGAGTAGAGCCCTGACTATTACTTTTGGGATGAATTGGAACGCTGACTGCGAGCCAGACCTAATCGCCCATCAACAGTGCCCAACCTCACTAATGCTCATGGTTAAATGGAAGCAAGTCCCCGCAGCAATGTTCCAACACCTAGCATTCCCAGAAGATTGGAGGCTGTTATAGCAGCAAAGGGGGGACCAACTCCATATAATGATTTTGGAATGAGATGTAAGACGAGCAGGTGTCCACACACACATATATATATTTTCCTACTAGCACTGACTTTGCTGGCATCTACTTGAGGGAAAATGTACTTGCTAAGACTGTGATATGTGGTTGTCTCACCTAGGCATCTTAAGATGAATGCACTAATTGCAAGTCGCTTTGGATAAGAGCTTCTGCTAAATGACTACAATGTAAATGTTATGACACTTCAACATACCCATGTCTTCCACCAGAGGCTTGGCTGAGCGGGAGCCTTTGGGAGCCAGGAGACTAGTCAGCATCTGGAGCCCTTCAAAGTGTTCCCCTGCTGTCTCCTTGGGGACGCACAGGGTAAAAAGACCTGGGACACAGAGAGAACATCAGGGAGCAGGTGAAACAATTGGCAGCACTGCAGCAGAGATCTGCGGTTTGAGAAATGCAACAACTGAATGTGTAGCTGTACAAAGTGTAGAGACGTAAACAATGTGGAAGCAAATCGGATAGCATTGTCTGCCTTTAAACAGTCCTGGAGCATTTTTCATCAAGTAGACATGGCTCTTCACATGTAGTACAATAAATGTTCACGATAAATGCATGACTGTCTCTGCAGACACGTATTCAGTCAAAAGCAGAGGTTTACTTCTCTCAAGACAGCAATTAAAAGAGAAAAACTACAAAACCTATAAAATATATGACCATTCCACCTCTAGCCAAGGAGATAATTTCCTAGTCTTAATCCCTTTTAAAGACCTCATAAAACTTTCAACACTTTGTTGGAGTATTTAACTTAAAAATGCTTTATGCTAGTTGGCTAATTGCCTTGGCTATGGGCCCCTTAAGAGGAGGCTGCCTTGGAGAGTCCAAAGGCAGTAGGGCTGGCTGATATATCGCAAAAACTGGTATATGGATTTTTACAATACCGTCAATAACGATATGTTGACACAGTGCTGGACAAATATACAAATCTTTCCAAATGGTACTACTTGAATGTGTATAAAACAAATCAGAATGGAGAAAGCCCATAAAATGTATTTGTTGCCATTCAAGGGTCATGCACTACTAATAAAACATATTTCTAACTTGTATTATTCAGAAGCATTAAATAGTGTCAAATACCGCGATACATGAGACAAATATGGTGATATGATATTTTGGCTATATTTCCCAGCACAAAAAAGATGCATCGTAATCATTTCTAATTGAGAGTATAAACCGGGACTCCCATTAGAGAAGCTAAATTTGCAGCAGTTAGTGGCTTATTTAGACACAGTATGTCAAACAGGGCGTCGCTGATCCGAGGGCCAATGATGTGTCAGCGTGCATAAAGCTAACGCTTCACCAACCCAACATAATCAAGAGGGATAATTGGAAATTAAATTCATTAAAAGAATGATCCGAGTATTCCACTCCTAACTGAAAATAAATTGCTTTGAATCAAAGTAGCCTCATGAGAATGAGTTGGTAAATAGAATAAATACATGAACAAAACAAAAAAGGCCAAGTGTCACTAGAAATGAGCAGAAATAAAAGTAGGGCTGCAGGAGGCATTCATTACATCACAGACGGGTCAAATGGCCCTCCATATCTAATAGCATAACCAGTAATTAAGTCTGTGTGGCCGTCTCTGTAGTGAGTGCTAAAGAGGCACCAGGGATCAATCCCACTGACTCTGCTATCAGCCCCATCACTCAGGGTCCTGCTACTCTCTGGCTAGCTGTAGTACTAACCACACACTGTGGAGTCTGGTGAGAGGCTCCTCCTAACAACAGGTAATGCTGATTTGATTACTGGGAGGTCAAGAGGACACACGCACTGACAAAGATAGGGTCACACGGGTCAATAATGCACTATCAACAATGCATTAGGGGGTCTGTTTTCATCAGAATATGAAAGCCTGCATTATCTTTCAACCACACGCATACATTCCAAAATGCAAAGAGCCCACAGCAAAACGACTAATGAATGATTCCTTATCAATAAAAACATGAACAAACCAAACATTACCTTTAACAATGTCGAAAGTGGCCTTTTCTCTCCCATCCTCCACTATCTTTCCAGGTAAGGTCAGTCTTGATAAGAGATACAAGTGTTAGAACTAAACAAGAAGGTAGCCTATCAGCCTGTTGACATAATTACAGCATATCATGGTGTAACTGTGTGCATTTAATTACTACATATGTATATATATATATATTTTTTTAAATATATATAAAATTAAATGTTCTAAAAAAACAAACGAAGTGACTTCAATAATGGTAGCACAAAAATTCACCTGAGGAAGTAAGGCTTGGCATAGAATTTGAAATCATCTCCATCGATGTAGAGATCAAACTCTGATGTTCTCGTGTAGGGCACACGGATGGTCAGGATTAGGAAAGATGGGTCCTGGCTCAACTCAAACGCTGGAGTTATCATGATGAACAGAACACAGCAGGTGTGGATCTACAGGGGTCTGAGAGCTGTGGAAGTAGTGGGGGAGTTTGATTAGATACCAGTGGTAAATACCAGAATACGACAGGGAAAAATTCACTGGTAATTACTAGTGTGAAGCTCGTCTATCATCACTAAGCTATCATCTCTGAGCTACAAGTTCTCCCACATGCTGAACTCTGATGTCACATACTAAGGAAATTACCTCAATAACAGCATTTTCTGCAGTTAAAAAAAACGTTCATTTTTTTACCTATTAATTTGGTTTATGAACACTACAATTTGTTTACCAGCAGGATAGCTCTACTTTTAGATGGTTGATGCAGCTTGTTTGGCATTAGCCAATCAGCGTTCTCAACCAATTCAAAGCATGTGAACTTACACCACTCATTGCTCCCAGTTTACAAGAAGGATTTTCAGAGATTCCCACATGTTATGAACGCATCATTATGCCAATCTGTCTGCACTCACCACGGTGCCATCAAGTTCACAGCTTTAGCCACAGGTTGTGCGCCTAGAAGTATTAGATTTCTGCATTTTAGGTGGTGTTTTCATTGTTTATTGGAAACATTCACGTTTATGTAAATTACGTCTGACATGCGAAATGTGCATTAGTGATAATTAATCATTGACTTAGTGGTTTATGCCAGGTTAGGCCGGCACGTCATTTTAGGATGCCCATGGTCCTCATTCTAGGTCCAGGAGAAAAAGCTGCTTGTCAAAGAAACAGAGTTTATAGCTCTGAGATTTTATTCTATTGACAAATAATATCAAAAAGTTCGTCACGTGCTCTTAACACAACAGGTGTAATAGACCTTACAGTTAAATGCTTACTTACTTACAAGCTCTAACCAACAGTGCAATTTTAAAGAAAAAAAATGGTAAATAAACACATTTTTTTAAAGTAAAATGACAGTGAAAATAACAGTAGCGAGGCTATATACAGGTGGTACCGGTACAGAGTCAATGTGCGGGGGCACCGGTTAGTCGGCTAATTGAGGTAATACGTAGGTATAGTAATAGCACCTATGCATAGACGATAAACAGAGAGAAGCAGCAGCGTAAAAGAGGCGGCACTCTGGTTACACAGGCAGACCAATTTGGACCTGATCTACTGACTTGTCTCAACTGCTGCTCCAGAACCTCCTAAATAAGCTGCAGGGTCCTCTTTAACAGTCAGTACTGGGCTGGAACAAAAACCTGCGCTCCGTGCCTGAGTCGACAAGACCACGTTTGAAAAGTGGCAAACGACTCCACCTTGTGGTTGGTTTTGTAGCAAAGTGTACTGTGTTGTTTACCCTCCACGTGCCACTGACACACTGTCAGTAGCCTAACGCGTTACAAAGATCACGTTGAACTGTTACAGTAGCACCCACTTAAACGTTTCAAATACATTTCAAATGAATGGTCAAATACGACTTTGAATTGTATATAGGTAAGTTTGTTTAAGACTGAGTAGCTTAGTTAGTTAGCTAGCTACGTTTATTCAATATACTGTTATAAATTAGCTAACTTAGCTAGCTAACGGCAGGCCGATTTAATGTCTGGCCAGATAAGATGTTAGCCTGTAGCTTTCTACAGTACTGAAGATAGCGATGTAGGCTGTTAACATGCATTAACAATTTACAGTCAGTGAACTCAAATATTTAAAAGAACACGAAATTACCTTATGAACTCGTCTCATTAGAAATCATCATGGCAAACTTGTGTGATGTGAACAGCTCCACGCACTTTAGCGTGGCATCATCATCAGCGTCTCGTCAGCAACACTAAAAATGTACTTCCGGGTCAAGGAATTTCGAAAACGTTCTAAATTAAAGTCCCCCACGTAAATGTAGAAATGACAGTGTTTTGTTGCGCTGCCATGGGCGAGCTTCTAGAGTCCTCCCAGACAGCTCTTGCAGCTTGCTCATGCGCAGAGTAATTTACGACCCTGTGGCGCCAGGGCAGATCTGATAATGTCTCAGCCTGGCAGATTCTCTCTCACACAAGAATGGAGCGAGAGGGTGCCATAAATCTTGACCCTTTGTCAATACAAGTAATTAGTTTATCACTCTCTCCAAGAGGTGAATGTTTAAGTTTGTTTACATTGATGCTGTGCTTATATTTTTTTTATTTTATTTTTTTATTTCATTTTATTTCACCTTTATTTAACCAGGTAGGCTAGTTGAGAACAAGTTCTCATTTGCAACTGCGACCTGGCCAAGATAAAGCATAGCAGTGTGAACAGACAACACAGAGTTACACATGGAGTAAACAATAAACAAGTCAATAACATGGTAGAAAAAAGAGAATCTATATACAATGTGTGCAAAAGGCATGAGGTAGGCAATAAATCGAATAATTACAATTTAGCAGATTAACACTGGAGTGATAAATCATCAGATGATCATGTGCAAGAAGAGATACTGGTACTGGTGTGCAAAAGAGCAGAAAAGTAAATAAATAAAAGCAGTATGGGGGGTGAGGTAGGTAAATTGGGTGGGTAGTTTACAGATGGACTATGTACAGCTGCAGCGATCGGTTAGCTGCTCGGATAGCAGATTTTTAAAGTTGTTGAGGGAGATAAAAGTCTCCAACTTGAGAGATTTTTGCAATTCGTTCCAGTCGCAGGCAGCAGAGAACTGGAAGGAAAGGCGTCCAAATGAGGTTTTAGCTTTAGGGATGATCAGTGAGATACACCTGCTGGAGCGCGTGCTGCGGGTGGGTGTAGCCATCGTGACCAGTGAACTGAGATAAGGCGGCACTTTACCTAGCATAGCCTTGTAGATGACCTGGAGCCAGTGGGTCTGACGACGAACATGTAGCGAGGGCCAGCCGACTAGGGCATACAGGTCGCAGTGGTGGGTCGTATAAGGTGCTTTAGTAACAAAACGAATGGCACTGTGATAAACTGCATCCAGTTTGCTGAGTAGAGTGTTGGAAGCTATTTTGTAGATGACATCGCCGAAGTCGAGGATCGGCAGGATAGTCAGTTTTACTAGGGTAAGTTTGGCGGCGTGAGTGAAGGAGGCTTTGTTGCGGAATAGAAAGCCGATTCTTGATTTGATTTTGGATTGGAGATGTTTGATATGAGTCTGGAAGGAGAGTTTGCAGTCTACCCAGACACCTAGGTACTTATAGATGTCCACATATTCTAGGTCGGAACCGTCCAGGGTGGTGATGCTAGTCGGGCGTGCGGGTGCAGGCAGCGAACGGTTGAAAAGCATGCATTTGGTTTTACTAGCGTTTAAGAGCAGTTGGAGGCCACGGAAGGAGTGTTGTATGGCATTGAAGCTCGTTTGGAGGTTAGATAGCACAGTGTCCAAGGAAGGGCCGGAAGTATATAGAATGGTGTCGTCTGCGTAGAGGTGGATCAGGGAATCGCCCGCAGCAAGAGCAACATCATTGATGTATACAGAGAAAAGAGTCGGCCCGAGAATTGAACCCTGTGGTACCCCCATAGAGACTGCCAGAGGACCGGACAACATGCCCTCCGATTTGACACACTGAACTCTGTCTGCAAAGTAGTTGGTGAACCAGGCAAGGCAGTCATTAGAAAAACCGAGGCTACTGAGTCTGCCGATAAGAATATGGTGATTGACAGAGTCGAAAGCCTTGGCCAGGTCGATGAAGACGGCTGCACAGTAATGTCTTTTATCGATGGCGGTTATGATGTCGTTTAGTACCTTGAGCGTGGCTGAGGTGCACCCGTGACCGGCTCGGAAACCGGATTGCACAGCGGAGAAGGTACGGTGGGATTCGAGATGGTCAGTGATCTGTTTGTTGACTTGGCTTTCGAAGACCTTAGATAGGCAGGGCAGGATGGAAATAGGTCTGTAACAGTTTGGGTCCAGGGTGTCTCCCCCTTTGAAGAGGGGGATGACCGCGGCAGCTTTCCAATCCTTGGGGATCTCAGATGATACGAAGGAGAGGTTGAACAGGCTGGTAATAGGGGGTGCGACAATGGCGGCGGACAGTTTCAGAAATAGGGGGTCCAGATTGTCAAGCCCAGCTGATTTGTATGGGTCCAGGTTTTCCAGCTCTTTCAGAACATCTGCTATCTGGATTTGGGTAAAGGAGAAGCTGGGGAGGCTTGGGCGAGTAGCAGCGGGGGGGGCGGGGCTGTTGGCCAAGGTTGGAGTCGCCAGGAAGAAGGCATGGCCAGCCATTGAGAAATGCTTGTTGAAGTCTTCGATTATCACGGATTTATCGGTGGTGACCGTGTTACCTAGCCTCAGTGCAGTGGGCAGCTGGGAGGAGGTGCTCTTGTTCTCCATGGACTTTACAGTATCCCAGAACTTTTTGGAGTTAGAGCTACAGGATGCGAATTTCTGCTTGAAAAAGCTGGCCTTTGCTTTCCTGACTGACTGCGTGTATTGGTTCCTGACTTCCCTGAACAGTTGCATATCGCGGGGGCTCTTCGATGCTATTGCAGTTCGCCACAGGATGTTTTTGTGCTGGTCGAGGGCAGTCAGGTCTGGAGTGAACCAAGGGCTATATCTGTTCTTGGTTCTGCATTTTTTGAACGGAGCATGCTTGTCTAATATGGTGAGGAAGTAACATTTAAAGAATGACCAGGCATCCTCAACTGACGGGATGAGGTCAATATCCTTCCAGGGTACCCGGGCCAGGTCGATTAGAAAGGCCTGCTCGCAGAAGTGTTTTAGGGAGCGTTTGACAGTGATGAGGGGTGGTCGTTTGACCGCAGACCCGTGGCGGATACAGGCAATGAGGCAGTGATCGCTGAGATCTTGATTGAAGACAGCAGAGGTGTATTTGGAGGGCAGGTTGGTCAGGATAATTGATTGATTGAGGGCATCAAGCTTGGATTGTAGGACTGCCGGGGTGTTAAGCATATCCCAGTTTAGGTCACCTAACAGAACAAACTGAAGCTAGATGGGGAGCGATCAATTCACAGATGGTGTCCAGGGCACAGCTGGGAGCTGAGGGGGGTCGGTAGCAGGCGGCAACAGTGAGAGACTTATTTCTGGAGAGATTAATTTTTAAAATTAGAAGTTCGAACTGTTTGGGCATAGACCTGGAAAGTATGACAGAACTTTGCAGGCTATCTCTGCAGTAGATTGCAACTCCTCCCCCTTTGGCAGTTCTATCTTGACGGAAAGTGTTATAGTTGGGTATGGAAATCTCAGAATTTTTGTTGGCCTTCCTAAGCCAGGATTCGGACACGGCAAGGACATCAGGATTGGCAGAGTGTGCTAAAGCGGTGAGTAAGGCAAACTTAGGGAGGAGGCTTCTGATGTTGACATGCATGAGGCCAAGGCTTTTTCGATCGCAGAAGTCAACAAATGAGGGTGACTGGGGACATGCAGGGCCTGGGTTTACCTCCACATCACCCGAGGAACAGAGGAGTAGTAGGATGAGGGTGCGGCTAAAGGCTATCAAAACTGGTCGCCTAGAGCGTTGGGGACAAAGAATAAAAGGAGCAGATTTATGGGCGTGGTAGAATAGATTCTGGGCATAATGTGCAGACAGGGGTATGGAGGGGCGCGGGTACAGCGGAGGCAAGCCCAGGCACTGGGTGATGATAAGAGAGGTTGTATCTCTGGACATGCTGGTCTCAATGGGTGAGGTCACCGCATGTGTGGGGGGTGGGACAAAGGGGGTATCAGAGGTACGGAGAGTGGAACTACAGGGTCCATTGCAAACCAAAACAATGACAATGAAAACTAGCCTGAACAACAGTATGCAAGGCATATTGATATTTGAGAGAGACATACAATAAGGCATAAAGTGATTGCAGGTCTTGATTGGGAGAGCTAGCTAAAACAACAGGTAAGATAACAGCAGCAATAACAGGGTGCTAGTCTGACACAGCAACAACAGGTAAAAATGGCGATGACTAGGCAGAGAGGGTCGGATTAACTACACACAGATCCTGAGTTAAAGCACAGAGCCGACAGATAAGACACAAATAAACAGAATGGAGTACCGTGAATTAATGGACAGTCAAGCATGCATCAGCTATGTAGCCAAGTGATCATAGTGTCCAGGGGGCAGCCGTAGATGGAGCAGAGGAGGCCTCCACTAAGCTAGCACGCGGCGTGTAAAGTTAGTAGCCCGGGGGGTGGTCTGCTCAGACGGAGGGGGTCTGCTCAGACGTGGTTGTGTCGACAGAGAATCCAAGCCAGATGGCGATGGCGAAAGAGAGGTTGTGAATTGTAGAATAGTGTTTGCTAACTGGTGCTAGCTTCGTGGCAGTGGCAGTGGCACTAGCTCTTCAGCTAGCCGGCAGATGGGCCTAGCTCGAGGCTAGCTCAAGGCTAACTGGTGCTTGCTTCGGGACAGAGGTGTTAGCCAGTAGTAGCCACTCGGTTGCAGCTAGCTAGCTGTGATGATACGGTGTAATTGTCCAGAGCTTGCGTCAGGAATCCGGTGATGTGGTAGAGAAAAAGCAGTCCTATATGCTCTGGGTTGATATCGCGCTTGCAGCTAGCCGGCAGATGGGCCTAGCTCGAGGCTAGCTCAAGGCTAACTGGTGCTTGCTTCGGGACAGAGGTGTTAGCCAGTAGTAGCCACTCGGTTGCAGCTAGCTAGCTGTGATGATACGGTGTAATTGTCCAGAGCTTGCGTCAGGAATCCGGTGATGTGGTAGAGAAAAAGCATTCCTATATGCTCTGGGTTGATATCGCGCTGCAGCTAGCCGGCAGATGGGCCTAGCTCGAGACTAGCTCAAGGCTAACTGGTGCTTGCTTCGGGACAGAGGTGTTAGCCAGTAGTAGCCACTCGGTTGCAGCTAGCTAGCTGTGATAATACGGTGTAATTGTCCAGAGCTTGCGTCAGGAATCCGGTGATGTGGTAGAGAAAAAGCAGTCCTATATGCTCTGGGTTGATATCGCGCTTGCAGACTGGCAGGTATCGGCCCGGTATTGAAGCTGGCTGTGTCCGAGTTAAGGGTGAAGACCGCGGCAGTGGCTAACTGACTACTAGCTAGTAGCTAGTTATCTGGCTAGCTTCTGATTGTGGTTACGGTTCTAAAGTATATAAAAAATAGCAGGTCCGTACCACATTGGGTGAGGCGGAATGTAGGAATGTATATTCAGTTCCTAGATGGAAAGTGAAATTAAAATAAATACGAAATGTATACGAAAAATACGAATACTATTTACACGGGACAAGACAGGACAAAGACACATCCGACTGCTACGCCATCTTGGATTCGAATGATATAGACATGTTGTAAGTGTAATGCCATTTGTAATTTATTCATATACATTTACAGTACCAGTCAAAAGTTTGGACACACCTACTCATTCAAGGGTTTTCTTTATTTGTACTATATTCTGTAGAATAATAGTGAAGACATGAAAACTATGAAATAACACATGGAATCATATAGTAACCAAAAAAGTGTTAAACAAATCAACATATATTTTATATTTGAGATGCTTCAAAGTAGCCACCCCATGCCTTGATGACAGCTTTGCACACTTGGCATTCTCTCAACCAGCTTCATGAGGAATGCTTTTCCAACAGTCTTGAAGGAGTTCCCACATATGCCGAGCACTTGTTGGCTGGTTTTACCCGCCAACCATTTTTACATGGTCCTTCTAGATGGATTTAGTGACCTGTCACGGCTGTCATCGGAAGGAGACCAAGGTGCAGCGTGGTGAGCATACATTTTCCTTTATTATTGTAAATGTCGCCAACAAAACAAGAAACAAAAAAACGACTGTGAAGCTTAGCAGGGCTATAGTGCCACTAACAAAGATAACTACCCACAAACACCAAAGGAAAAAAGGCTACCCACAAACACCAGTGACAGTACCCCCCCCAAAGGTGTGGACTTCGGCCTCAAAACCTGACTCTATATGGGAGGGTCCGGGTGGGCATCTATTCATGGTGGCGGCTCCGGTGCGGGACGTAGACCCCGCTCCACCTCTGGCTCCCCCCACTTTGGTGGCGCCTCTGGTGCGGGGACCCTCGTTGCCGACCCCGGACTGGGGACCCTCGCTGCAGGCCCCGAACTGGGAACCCTCTCTGCAGGCCCCGGACTGGGGACCCTCGCTGCAGGCCCCGGACTGGGAACCCTCGCTGCAGGCCCCGGACTGGGGACCCTCGCTGCAGGCCCCGGACTGGGGACCCTCGTTGCAGGCCCCGGACTGGGGACCCTCGCTGCCGGCCCCGGACTGGGGACCGTCGTTGCAGGCCCCGGACTGGGGACCGTCGCTGGAGGCTCCGTGCCATGGATCCTCGCTGGAGGCTTCGTGCCATGGATCATCGCTGGAGGCTTCGTGCCATGGATCATCGCTGGAGGCTTCGTGCCATGGATCATCGCTGGAGGCTTCGTGCCATGGATCATAGCTGGAGGCTTAGTGCCATGGATCATAGCTGGAGGCTTAGTGCCATGGATCATAGCTGGATGCTTCGTGCCATGGATCATAGCTGGAGGCTTCGTGCCATGGATCATAGCTGGAGGCTTCGTGCCATGGATCATAGCTGGAGGCTTCGTGCCATGGATCATAGCTGGAGGCTTCGTGCCATGGATCATCGCTGGAGGCTTCGTGCCATGGATCATCACTGGAGGCTTCGTACCATGGATCATCACTGGAGACTTCGGGCCATGGATCATCACTGGAGGCTTCGTGCCATGGATCATCACTGGAGGCTTCGTGCCATGGATCACCACTGGAGGCTTCGTGCCATGGATCATCACTGGAGGCTTCATTCGTGCAGCAGGCACAGGACTCACCAGGCGCACCGGAGACACAGTGCGCAGAGCCGGCGCAGGATATACTGGAACGTAGAGACGCACTGGCGGCCAGATGCGCTGAGCCGGCACCATCCGTCCTGGCTGGATGCCCACTCTAGCCCGGCCGATGCGGGGAGCTGGAATGTAGTGCACCGGGCTCGTGCCTGCTTCGTTGCCGTGACTCCTGGTATCGTTGTCGTTCCTCCCTCGCTACTTCCGCCTGTTTCCATGGCAGGGTCTTGTCCCCTGCCATAACCTGCTCCCATGTCCAAGATGTCCTCCACTCTCTCTTCTCCCTGCTCCTCCTGGCCATGCTGCTTGGTCCTTTGGTGGTGGGTAGTTCTGTCACGGCCATCGTCGGAAGGAGACCAAGGTGCAGTGTGGTAAGCGTACATTTTCCTTTATTATTGTAAATGTCGCCAACAAAACAAGAAACAAAGAAACGACCATCAAGCTTAGCAGGGCTATAGTGCCACTAACAAAGATAACTACCCACAAACACCAAAGGAAAAAAGGCTGCCTAAGTATGATTCCCAATCAGAGACAACGATAGACAGCTGTCCCTGTTTGAGAACCATACCAGGCCAAAACATAGAAATACAAAACATAGAAATAAAGAAACTAGAATGCCCACCCTAGTCACACCCTGGCCTAACCAAAATAGAGAATAAAAGCCTCTCTATGGCAAGGGCGTGACACCAACAGTTTTTACAACACTATTGGTTGTAAGCTATTTGACCACAGTAAGAGTCCAGCAACATTCAGTATTATTCAGAGCCCCATGAAATAACACCATATATAGAGTCTACAGACCCAACTGAGTATTCACAACCTCACTTTCACATCGGCAGACCCAACTGAGTATTCACAACCTCACTTTCACATCGGCAGACCCAACTGAGTATTCACAACCTCACTTTCACATCGGCACATAGAATAGTTTTTTTCTCTATAAGCCAATATGTAATTTATAGGCCTACAGTGTATTGCATTGGGACCAATGGAATGGTTGGATTAGGCAATCATCTAAGAAATAACAGCATAAAGACTATAGTAGTGCCTCATCTATAGGGTCTGTAGAATAGTATGTTCTTTACATTCATTTACTTAAGCTCCAACCATTTATCCTCCACCTTATAATATGATTTATCTTATATAACGTAGTAATTCTCCTTAGTTGAGATTTTTATTTAACATGTAACATTATTTGAACATTATGCACTATGCAAAGCTGCAAAATGATTTATTTCGTATCATACGCATAGCGTTTTACCAGACTTTTATTTTGAAGATCAAATCAGAAAACCGGAAGTCTTAATGCTGCTGCCTGGACACAAATGTTTGCTGCCATGACGCTGATCTTAGCGTGTCCATGTTATACCGTAATATGTGAAATATAATAACACTGGGGAAAATGTATTGTATTTCTTCTCACTAGTGACACCTGTTGAATCGGAGGGCATTTTAAAGAAGCTGGGAACAATAGCGCACAACTGCAGCCCGAAATTCGGGGCCAATGTACCAATCGAAGTATAATAGTACCAGTAGAAGTATAAAGAGGGGTTCCTGCAGATGCGGGAACTGCCCAAATTGCAGGCCACAACTGCACCCTTCTTGCTGGGAATCCAGATGTGACCCGTTAATTATATAAGCCTACCTCAGTGGCGATACTGTCCCGCTGTTAGTTGTTATAGTGATCTTCCATCCTCAATGATGAAGATTGCACAACCTGGCTGGGCTAGCTAGCTACAGGCATAGATAGCTCGACTTCTCTTACTTGGATATAAACTGCAACACGCACTCAATGGAGATGTGGAAGACGCACAATAACAGGTTTGACTGTATGAATTCACGGTTTATTATCTCACTTGTGTAGATAGGCACACTCTAGCTCATAACACAACGGGAGGCGCTTGACCGTCATGTTAAAGTCATATGAGTGTTATATCCAGTGATATTTAGTAGAAAATGGTCTAAGACAGATATTTATAGAGCATCTTCACGGTTGACTGGAAGTAACACCAGTGGTGATTTTAGCATGTAAATCTTGCTGGGGCAAAAAATAATAATATGTTAGATGCATTTAATCCATGCATCTACACAAAACACAACACTTAACAATACATTAGTTGCACTATAACGGTGACAACCGGTTCCCACAAACTGTTAGGGCCTACATAAAGCTGTCCCAACAGCAGAATCCCAACAGCAGTCCCAACACCTTACCACCGCTACACCTGGCTTACAGCGGAGCCTTGTCTGGCAGCGAAACAGTTCATTCAGCCTCATTTACTGCCTTTAAAAAAAAATGCTGATATGGCTGACTTGCTTAAGCGCATGCGGTTTAAACTGACAATTGAGATGTACAAACTATGGCATAAGGGGACGACGAGCGGTTAAGAGGCAATCCGTAATTTATATTAAGACATTAATGACGGATGTGCTCAATATAACTATTTGTTCAGCACTTTTGAAATGTACAGTCACAGAATTCAGAACATGGGCCGTTGCTTGGTCCTTTGGTGGTGGGTAGTTCTGTCACCAACGTCGTAGAGAGGAGACCAAGGCACAGCGTGATTAATATACATCTTCCCTTTAATAAATAAGAAGACTGAACAAACTATACAAAATAACTAAACGACCGTGAACGCTAAATGACACGAGTGCAGACATGCAACATCACATAGACAATAACCCACCAACCAAACTGGAAAATGGCAACCTAAATAGGATCCCCAATCAGAGACAACGATAAACAGCTGCCTCTGATTGGGAACCAATCTAGGCCACCATAGACCTACATATGCCTAGACTACACACACACACCTAGACATACAAAAACCCTAGACAATACAAAACAATCATATCCACCCTCGTCACACCCTGACCTGAACAAAATAATACATAAAACATAGAATACTAAGGTCAGGGCGTGACAGCAGCATACAAGACATTTTTTGACTCACCTTGTTGTGCTGCGCTCACTTGAACAGGAATGTGGCGCGGCGGTCCTTTGTGGGCACATTTTGTCATCAAACTTTGTCATCAAAGTCTGGCATTCTCTGGATTTATGGTGCTTTCAAAACAACTGTAGCTTTCAAGACAATTTCCAACTTGTTGTGTAATGTTTATGTCCAATGCCCGATGAGCACCGATACGTTTTATCTATAATTTCTCTTCATAATTTCTCTTCATATGACAAGGATTTGCCAGTAGATTGTCAACTTGATTCATGATGATGACTTATAGCTTGCTAGCTAAGAAGCTAAGATTTTGAAAGTATGATACTGACATGATCAGTCCAATCAAAGCTACGGTAGATATAACGTGATTTGACGTCATTTTATCTGTGGCCAATGACCTTGAGCCTTCTTGGATGGGCACTTCTAATGTAACTCTACGGCAGCACCCAAGGGGCTTGAATTGTCAAGTTCTCCCAAAAGATTTTGCGGTGACGTAGTGTCCCCATGAGTGATAGAACACCTAGCCAATCACGGCGAAACTAGAGAAAATTACCAACTCCTACACTCCGTATTTTCCACTGGCTGCCCCACCACCACAGAAAGCACTGAGCTAGGCTGAAATACCTGCATTTTGGAGCTGCCTTACTCAAGAAAGCAAAAAAGAGACCATGTTTGTATGCAGCACAATTTTTTGCTAAACCGGTGGGGCTCAAAACAGGTTGGGTTCTGCCCTACCTGCCCTGAATGACGGGTCGCCACTGAGTAGCACTGTAATTACAGTAACCAAACTCTCTACAGTGCCATCAGAAAGTATTCATACCCCTTGACTTATTCCACATTTTGTTGTAGAATAAGTGTGTTACAGCCTGAATTCAAAATTGATTACATTGATTGTTTTCTCACCCATCTACACACAATACCCCATAATGACAAAGTGAAAACATGTTTTCACAAATGTATTGAAAATTAAATACAGAAATCTCATTTACATATATCCACAGCCTTGAGTCAACACCCTTGGCAGGGATTACAGCTGTGAGTCTTTCCGGGTAAGTCTCTAAGAGCTTTGCACACCTGGATTGTACAATATGTCCACATTATTCTTTAAAACATTCTTCAAGCTCTGTCAAGTTGGTTGTTGATCATTGCTAAACAGCCATGTTCAAGTCTTGCCATAGATTTTCAAGCCGATTTAAGTCAAAACTGTACGTTCAATGTCGCCTTGGTAAGCAACTCCAGTGTATATTTGGCATACCTATAACACGATTCAGCCACTTCCATACTTGAAAATATAAAGAGTGGTATTCAGTGATGTGTTGTGTTGGATTTGCCCGAAACATAACGCTTTGTATTCATGACCTGACCTGTTGCACCCTCTACAACCACTGTGATTATTATTATCTGACCCTGGTCTGCTGGTCATCTATGAACGTTTGAACATCTTGGCCATGTTCTGTTATAATCTCCACCCGGCACAGCCAGAAGAGGACTGGCCTCCCCTGGTTCCTCTCTAGGTTTCTTCCTAGGTTCTGGCCTTTCTAGGGAGTTTTTCCTTCTTTTTCCTTCCTTTCCGTACTTCTACATCTGCATTGCTTGTTTCAGGCTGGGTTTCTGTACAGCACTTTGTGACATCGGCTGATGTAAAAAGGGCTTTATAAATAAATTTGATTGAAATTTGATCGATGACATGAGTTAATTTCTATGCCACGTTTTTTGTAGTTTTACTTTAGTGCCTTATTGCAAACAGGATGCATGTTTTGGAATATTTGTATTCTGTACAGGCTTCCTTCTTTTCACTCTGTCATTTAGGTTAGTATTGTGGAGTAACGACAATGTCGTTGATCCATCCTCAATTTTCTCCTTTCACAGCCATTAAACTCTGAAATGGTTTTAAAGTCACCATTGGTCTCATGGTGAAATACCTGAGCGGTTTCCTTCTTTTCCGGCAACTGAGTTAGTAAAGACACCTGTATCTTTGAAGTGACTGGGTGTGATACACCATATAAAGTGTAATTAATAACTTCACCATGCTTCACCATGCTAATAACTTCACTCAACAGGATATTCAATTGCTGCTTTTAAAACATTTTACCCATCTACCAACAGGTGCCATTCTTTGCGAGGCATTGGAAAACCTCCTTGGTCTTTATGGTTGAATCCGTGTTTGAAATTCACTGCTCGACTCAGGGACCTTAGATATACTTTTATGTGTGGAGTACAGAGATGAGTAGTCATTCAAAAATCATGTTAAACACTATTATTTCACACAGAGTGAGTCCATGCAACTTCTTATGTGACTTGTTAAGCAAATTTGTACTAATTGACAGTGTGAAAAGAATGAAGCCTGTACAGAATAAAAAAATATTCCAAAACATACATAATGTTTGCAACAAGGCATTCCAATGTTTCTGCAACTACCTCCCCCCCCTTACAAGCAATGTTTGAAATATGTTCTACCCATTTGTGGTTTTGAGTCAGTGACTCTTATCACAGAGTGAGATTTTAAATCACAGCTAAAACTGCAAAAAATGTGGCAAAGAAATTAACTTTATGTCCTGAATAAAAAAGCACTTAGTTTGGGGCAAATCCAACACAACACATCACTGAGTACCACACTGTCACGCCATGTCTCTATTTTCGTTTGGTCAGGGTGTGATTTGGGTGGGCATTCTATGTTCATTTTCTATGTTTTGTATTTCTTTGTGTTTGGCCGGGTGTGGTTCTCAATCAGAGGCAGCTGTCTATCGTTGTCTCTGATTGAGAATCATACTTAGGTAGCTTTTCCCCGCTTTGTGGGTAGTTATTTTTCTGTTTAGTGTTTTCTGCACCTGACAGGACTGTTTTGGTTTCGTTTATTCTCTTTGTTATTTTGTTCCAGTGTTCAGTTCAATAAAAGTCATGAACACTTGCTGCGCTTTGGTCCACTTCTTAATGCAACGATGACCGTTACTTACACCTCATATTTTCAAGCATAGTGGTTGCTGCATCATGTTATAGGTATTCTTGTCATCTGCAAGGACTATGGAGTTATTTTTCAGGATAAAAAATAACGGAATAGAGCTAAGCACAGGATAAATCCTAGAGGAAAACCTGGTTCAGTCTGCTTTCCAACAGACACTGGGAGACAATTTCAATAACCTAAAACACAAGACCAAATATACACTGGAGCCGAATTTTTTTTTAAATTTTGTTCAAATATTGTACAATCCAGGTGTGCAAAGCTCTTATAGACTTACCCAGAAAAACTCAAAGCTGTAATCTCTGCCAAATGTGATTCTAGCATGTATTGACTCAGGGGTGTGAATACTTATGTAAATGAGATATTTCTGTATTTCATTTAAAATTTATTAGCAAAAATGTCTAAAAACATGTTTTCACTTTGCCATTATGAGGTGTGTAGATGGGTGAAAAGAAATATCTATTTAATCCATTTGGAATTCTTTCTGACGGCACTGTACAAATAAACACTATAGTATAAAGCCCTGACAGGGACTGACTGTCACGACTCCTACCGAAGGTGGCTCCCCTTCCTGTTCGGGTGGCGCTCGGCGGTCGTCGTCACCGGCCTACTAGCTGCCACTGACTTTTTCCTCCCCCTCCTTATTTGTTTATTGGTTACACCTGTTTTTAGTTAGGGTGATTAGTAGGGCTTTATTACCCAGCAGGCCCGCCTGTTGGGTGTGCGGGATTGTTTTGTGTACTGTTTGTTTCATGCGTGTATGTCACGGTTCGTGGTAGTTGTATTTCCGGAACTATTTTGTTCCCCTTGTGTGTTGTGGCATTTGGTTGGAGTAGCGTCGTGTTTCACCTTTGTGGTGATTAAAAGTTACGCTACTCTGAACTCTCTGTCTCCTGCGTCTGACTCTTTCCTCCACTACACCCCGGGCATTACAGAATCCCGCACCACCAAGAATGGAGTCAGCAGGAGCAGCTGCCAACCCCCTCCCATCTATGGAGGAACGTGTCCTCCACCACACCACCGTCCTCCATCGCGTCGGTTCCGCCATGGACCAGATGATGGAGACAATGGACCGATGGGAGAGGAGTGGTCTCCTCTCTCCACCTTCGGTTTCTCCAGCCCAGGATTCCTCCTCTCCTCTCCCGCCATTCTCCGGCTCCAGCTCTCTCCGTCTTACGCTCCCGAGGAATTATGATGGAGCGGCAGCGGGATGTCAGGGTTTCTTACTGCAACTAGAACTGTACCTGGCGACCGTGAGACCCACTCCCTCGGGAGCGGAGATGGTGAGTGTCCTCGTCTCCTGCCTGACGGGTCGTGCTCTGGAGTGGGCCAACGCGGTCTGGAATGGCCCAGACTCAGCGAAGGAGCACTACCCGGAATTCACCCGCCGCTTTTGTGCCGTGTTTGACCATCCTCCAGAGGGCCGAGCGGCGGGAGAGCGACTGTTTCATCTTAGGCAGGAGAAGAGGAGCGCCCAGGACTACGCCTTGGAGTTCCGGACCTTGGCCGCGGGGTCTGGGTAGAACGACAGGGCCCTTATAGACCACTACCGGTGTAGTTTCCGGGAGGATGTCCGCAGGGAGCTAGCGTGTCGGGACGCCGCTCTCTCTCTAGATGAACTGATTGATATGTCCATCCGGCTGTACAATCTGCTGGCTTCCCGCGGGCGTTCGGAGAGGGTCCTGTGCGTTCCACCACCCAGCTCCCCCGCTCCCATTCCGATGGAGTTGGGAGGGGCCATGCCGAGGGGTACCGGAGGAGGAGGCTCCCCCTGCACCAGCTGTGGTCGGAGAGGACACACGGCCGATTGGTGGTGGGGGGGTCCGTCTGGGAGTCGAGATGGCAGGCGGAACGCTTCTCGGTCACCCCAGGTGAGTAAGCACCAAACTCACCCAGAACCCCCTGTTGGTCACATGTTTGTCTTGATTTTTCCCCTTGAGTTTTTCCCCTCTTCCCAGCATAAGGCACTAGTCGATTCAGGTGCAGCTGGGAACTTTATGGATCGCGGACTCGCCATCAAGCGAGTCCGCGATATTCTCCCTTCCCCGTGCACTCCCTAGATAGCCGGCCATTAGGGTCAGGGTTGGTCAGGGAGGCCACGGTTCCACTGGACATGGTGAAGCAGGGGAATCATAGGGAGCGTATAAGTCTTTACATTATCGATTCGCCTGCGTTTCCAGTGGTGCTGGGGATTCCCTGGCTGACTAGTCACAATCCTACGATTTCGTGGAAACAGGGGGTTCTCCAGGGGTGGGCAGAGGAGTGTTCTGGAAGGTGTCTGGGAGTTTCCATCGGTGCCACGTCGGTGGAGAGTCCAGACCAGGGTTCCACGGTGCGCATCCCCCCTGAATATGCCGATTTGGCAATCGCTTTCAGTAAAAAGAAAGCGACTAAATTACCACCTCATCGACCGGGAGGGGATTGTGCGATAGAGCTCCAGGTAAACGCTGCGCTTCCCAAGAGTCACGTGTACCCATTGTCCCAGGAGGAGACGGTGGCTATGGAGACATATGTAACGGAGTCTCTGGGACAGGGGTACATTCGGCCCTCCATCTCACCTGTCTCCTCGAGTTTCTTTTTTGGGAAGAAAAAGGAGGGAGGTCTGCGTCCGTGTATTGATTATAGAGGTCTAAATGCTATCACAGTGGGGTTCAGTTACCCACTACCTCTCATCGCTACGGCGGTGGAATCATTTCACGGAGCACAGTTCTTTACAAAACTGGATCTCAGGAGCGCGTATAGTTTGGTGCGTATTCGGGATGGAGACGAGTGGAAAACCGCGTTTAATACCACATTAGGCCACTACGAGTACCTCGTCATGCCGTATGGGTTAAAGAATGCTCCAGCCGTCTTTCAATCCTTTGTAGACGAGATTCTCAGGGACCTGCACGGGCAGGGCGTGGTGGTTTATATTGATTATATTCTGATCTATTCCGCCACCCGTGCCGCGCATGTGTCTCTGGTACACAAGGTGCTTGGGAGACTGCTGGAGCATGACCTATACGTCAAGGCTGAGAAGTGTGTGTTCTCCAAACGAGCCGTCTCCTTCCTGGGTTATTGCATTTCCACCCCGGGGGTGGTGATGGAGTGTGACCGCATTAAGGCCGTGCGTAATTGGCCGACTCCGACCACGGTGAAGGAGGTGCAGCGGTTTTTGGGGTTTGCCAATTACTACCGGAGGTTTATCCGGGGTTTTGGTCAGGTAGCGGCTCCCATTACCTCACTGCTGAAGGGGGGCCCGGTGCGTTTGCGGTGGTCGGCAGGGGCGGACAGAGCTTTCAATAGGTTGAAGGCGCTGTTCACGGATGCACCCGTGTTGGCGCACCCGGACCCCTCTCTAGCATTCATAGTGGAGGTGGACGTGTCTGAGGCTGGGGTGGGTGCCGCGCCGCGCTATCACAGCGCTCGGGCACGCCACCAAAACTCCGCCCCTGCGCTTTCTTTTCGAGGAAGCTCAGTCCAGTGGAGCGTAACTATGATGTGGGGGACAGGGAGTTGTTAGCGGTGGTCAGGGCTCTGAAGGTGTGGAGACACTGGCTTGAGGGGGCTAAGCACCCTTTTCTCATCTGGACCGACCACCAGAATCTGGAGTATATTCGGGCAGCTAGGAGACTGAATCCACGTCAGGCAAGGTGGGCCATGTTCTTCACCCGAATCCGGTTTACTTTGTCATATAGACCGGGCTCTCAGAATGTAAAGGCTGACGCACTGTCCCGCCTTTATGACACGGAGGATAGGGCCACCGAGCCTACTCCCATCCTTCCTGCCTCTAGGCGGATGGCACCAGTGGTATGGGAGGTGGACTCGGACATCGAGCGGGCGTTACGGGCGGAGCCTGCGCCTCCTCAGTGTCCGGCTGGGCGGAAGTACGTGCCGCTTGGTGTTCGGGACCAACTGATTCGGTGGGCTCACACCATACCCTCCTCTGGTCACCCTGGGGTGGCGAGGACAGTGCAGGGCCTCCGGGAGAAGTATTGGTGGCCTACCTTGGCTAGGGATGTTAGGATTTATGTCTCTTCCTGTTCGGTGTGCGCCCAGAGTAAGGCTCCTAGGCACCTTCCTAGAGGGAAGTTACAACCCCTCCCCGTTCCACAACGGCCATGGTCCCGCCTATCTGTAGATTTCCTGACCAATCTTCCCCCGTCTCAGGGGAACACTACGGTTTTGGTGATTGTGGATCGGTTCTCTCAGTCCTGCCGTCTCCTCCCGTTGCCCGGTCTCCCTACAGCCCTACAGACTGCGGAGGCGTTATTTACCCACGTTTTCCGGCACTACGGGGTGCCGGAAGACATCGTCTCTGATCGGGGTCCCCAGTTCACGTCCCGGGTCTGGAGGGCGTTCATGGAGCGTCTGGGGGTCTCGGTCAGCTTGACGTCCGGTTATCACCCCGAGAGTAACGGGCAGGTGGAGAGAGTGAACCAGGAGGTGGGTAGGTTTCTGCGGTCGTATTGCCAGGACCGGCCCAGCGAGTGGGCTAGGTACGTCCCATGGGCGGAGTTGGCCCAAAATTCACTCCGTCATTCGTCGACTAACCTATCACCATTCCAGTGTGTGTTGGGCTACCAGCCAGTCCTGGCACCGAGGCATCTGAGTCAGACCGAGGCTCCTGCGGTGGAGGAGTGGGTGCAGCGCTCCAAGGAGACCTGGAGGACCGTCCAGGAATCCCTTAAACAAGCCAGTGGACGGTAGAAGAGGAGCGCTGACCGCCACCGCAGTGAGGCCCCCGTGTTTGTACTGGGGTACTGGGGGACAGGGTCTGGCTCTCGACCCGAAACCTACCCCTCTGCTTGCCCTGTCAGAAGCTGGGGCCGCAGTGTGTAGGGCCCTTCAAAGTCCTGAGGAGAATAAACGAGGTGTGTTATCGATTACAACTCCCTTCCTATTATCGTATTAACCCCTCATTTCATGTGTCTCTCCTCAGGCCGGTGATAGCTGGTCCCCTGCAAGACGGTGAGGTGCCGGAGGTCCCTCCTCCCCCTCTGTACATCGGGGGGTCCCCGGCGTACACGATACGGGCCATTCTGGACTCGAGACGCCGGGTGAGGGGCCTGCAGTACCTCGTGGACTGGGAGGAGTACGGTCCGGAGGAGAGGTGCTGGGTACCGGTGGGGGACATTTTGGATCCATCAATGTTGAGGGATTTCCATCGCCTCCATCCGGATCGCCCCGCGCCTCGCCCTCCGGGTCGCCCTCAAGGCCGGTGTCAAATTAAGTTAAATAAAGGTTAAATAAAAAATAAAAAAATTGTAACATTGTATGGTAGCACCACAAGATGTGGTGGGGAGAGGGGTATTTCAATTAACAGTAATGGATACAGTGGCTTGCGAAAGTATTCACCCCCCTTCACATTTTTCCTATTTTGTTGCCTTACAACCTGGAATTCAAATTTATTTTTTTTGGGAGATTTTATCATTTGCTTTACACAACATGCCTACCACTTTGAAGATGCAAAATATTTTTTTTGTGAAACAAGAAATAGGACAAAAGAAACTGAAAACTTGAGCGTGCATAATTAGCGCCATCCATCATTCCTTCAATTCTGACCAGTTTTCCAGACCCTGCTGATGGAAAAACATCCCCACAGCAAGATGCTGCCACCACCATGCTTCACTGTGGGGATGGTGTTCTCGGGGTGATGAGAGGTGTTGGGTTTGCGCCAGACATAGCGTTTTCCTTGATGGCCAAAAAGCTACATTTTTGTTTTATCTGACCCAGAGTACCTTCTTCCATATGTTTGGGGAGTCTCCCACATGCCTTTTGGTGAACACCGAACGTGTTTGCTTATTTCTTTCTTTAAGCAATGGCTTCTTTCTGGCCACTCTTCCGTAAAGCCCAGCTCTGTGGAGTGTACAGCTTAGTGGTCCTATGGACAGATACTCCAATCTCCGCTGTGCAGCTTTGCAGCTCCTTCGGGGTTATCTTTGGTCTCTTTGTTGCCTCTCTGATTAATGCCCTCCTTGCCTGGTCTGTGATGTTTGGTAGGCGGCCCTCTCTTGGCAGGTTTGTTGTGGTGCCATATTCTTCAAATGTTTTAATAATGGATTTAATGGTGCTCTGTGGGATGTTAAAAGTTTCAGATTTTTTTTTATAACCCAACCCTGATCTGTACTTCTCCACAACTTTGTCCCTGACCTGTGTGGCGAGCTCCTTGGTCTTCATGGTGCCGCTTGCTTGGTGGTTCCCCTTGCTTAGTGGTGTTGCAGACTCTGGGGCCTTTCAGAACGGGTGTATATATACTGAGATCATGTAACAGATCATGTGACACTTAGAATGCACACAGGTGGACCTTATTTAACTAATTATGTGACTTCTGAAGGTAATGGGTTGCACCAGATCATATTTAGGGGCTTCATAGCAAAGGGGGTGAATACATATGCACACACCACTTTTCCGTTTTGTATTTTTAAGATTTTTTTTTAAACAAGCTATTTTTTTAATTTCACTTCACCAATTTGGACTATTTTGTGTATTTCCATTACATGAAATGCAAATAAAAATCTATTTAAATTACAAGTTGTAATGCAACAAAATAGGAAAATGCCAAGAGGGATGAATACTTTGGCAAGGCACTGTACATCGTCTCACATTTCATAGTTCCCTGCAATATGTGTTGTAAAGATGAAGGGGCATGGGGTCTTAGGGCCCAGAGTTTTTCCTGATCTGGTAGGCTAACCCAGTGGTTCTCAAACCTCTCCTCGTGGACCCCCAGCCTGTTCATGTATTTGATCTGTTCCAGGACTAGCACACCTGATTCAACTAGTCAGCTAACCCTTGATTAGGTGATTCAGGTGAACTAGTTCAGGGCTAAAACACCATTTTGAAATGTCTGGGGTACCCGAAGAGAGGTTTCAGAACCACAAGCTAACCTAACCAGGTAAAACTCCACACCCTAGTTGGAAGGTATGACATAGAAATAAATCAGATGTAAAATAGTTTGACGGTATATGGATTATTTCTAATCAGATCATATGGTAAAAAAAGAGACAACTGTGATTGGACAATAGAATTAACAGGGCTGAGTTTGCTTTATGCAGGGTTGCATTGTGTAGGCCTTTGCATCTGTAATTAAAAAGTTACTCACACAGTATGCCATCAGCATTGTCTTGATTGATTATGTCCAGTCAAACAATTTGCATTGATAAGGCAACACCTCGCCACCCAAAGTTTGAATATTTGATCTCATTCACATTTTCTCTTAACACAAATATAAAGGCCTATTTAAGGCTATAAATACATAGCTTAGGCTGGCCAGAGGGGATCCGAGCACATAGACTTCTCTAGGCTAGATGCAGCTGTGGTTGTTATCAGTAGGCTACAGTTGATCAGACTTAATCACAGATTAATTGTGCACAAGTTGACTAACCTTGAGGCAAATCAGTCGAAACAACAGTACTTTGTCCTTCTTTTCAACACTTTGTGTCAAAAGTGTTGGTCAAATGCCAGCTCGCCCTGCTGCGCTGATCTCTGCAACACATATGCTACAAATTAAGAAACATATCCTATATGTACAGTACCAGTCAAAAGTTTGGACACACCTACTCATTAAACGTTTTCTTTATTTTTAATGTTTTCTACGTTGTAGAATAATAGTGAAGACATCAAAACTATGAAATAACACAAAAGTGTTAAACAAATCCAAATATCTTATATTTGAGATTCTTCAAAGTAGCCACCCTTTGCCTTGATGACAGCTTTGCGCACTCTTGGAATTCTCTCAACCAGCTTCACCTGGAATGTTTTTCCAATAGTCTTGAAGGAGTTCCCACATATGCTGAGCACTTGTTAGCTGCTTTTCAATCTGCGGGCCAACTCATCCCAAACTATCTCAATTGGGTTGAGGTCGGGTGATTGTGAAGGCCAGGTCATCTGATGCAGCCCTCCATCACTCTCTTTCTTGGTCAAATAGCCCTTACACAGCCTGGGGGTGTGTTGGCTCAATGTCCTGTTGAAAAACAAATGATTGTCCCATTAAGCGCAAACCAGATGGGATGGCATATTAGGACCATGCGGACACCTCAGAGCAGTCGGGTAGGCTGTTTGGAGTGTTCAGATGGCTGGATTTAGGACCACGTGAACACCACATGAAGACAAAGCTTCTGGAAGGCTGGCTGGACCAGCATGGGAGAGTTGAACAAAATTCAGTGTGTATGTGTTGCGCTCTTTCACCAAGTTGTAAAAGCAAGCAGAGCAGAAACTGGCTATTCTTTAGTTGACTGATGTAGCTGGCAAGGTAACTGCTGTTTAAAACCTCTACAGGATCAGTGTCCCGAAATCGGGACAGTTGCTGCTCAGTAAGCGATATGTGACTAGAATGGCATTGTTAACAACAGCCAACTTTCCGGGACATAGACATTACTTATATCGTCAGAAAGCTTAAATGATTCTTAATCTAACTGCAGTGTCCAATTTACAGTAGCTATTACAGCGAACAACAAAACACTTTTATCAAGGCAACTGGTTTCATACATTCAACTCTGACGGTAAATAAATGTGCTTACATTCAGTAATCTTGCTCTGATTTGTCACCCTAAGGGTCCCAGAGATAAAATGTAGCATAGTTTTGTTTGCTAAAATCCATTTTAATATCCAAGTTGTATACAGCGTTTTGCATGAATTCCGATTCTTTCAACTTGCAACAAAACAATTTATGAACTCTAATCTTCAAAACCTTGTTTAACTCGGTCAATTTTGGTTTTTGTGCAATCCTTAGACACTCTAGAAGGCAACCAAAATGTTTCATCCTTCTACATTACGTATTGGCTACACAGCACTTCAATTAGTCCATTAAGGTCAGCCATCATTACGCACCAATGAGATGAGCAGTGTTCACTTAATTGACATTGTCTTGGTCCAATGACCACCTATCGTTTTGAAACATAGCTAGCTAGATAGCCAATGAGCTGGGTTTCCCCACAGTATGTGAGCACACTTTGTATGACAAACAACCATCATAATAGAGCTGTGTGCAAAAGTGTTCCTTTTCAAGGGGAAGCGAACAGGATGCACAGTAGTTTATGTGCTGCCATCCTGTTAGAAGGTAACAGATTCTTTTATTACAATGGTTAAGATGGATTTTCATTGTGTTCCATGGTGTTATTTGCCCCCTAGTGGAGCTTTCTGGTACTTAGACTGTACGCAAACAGGAAGTAGAGAATTCGTTCTGCACGCTTAGAAGCAGCTAAAAACAACGCTACGGTGCAGGTCTTTCAGTGTAGTTATTTCTTGTCACGCTTCAGCCTTGGAAAATATTTGTTTGTAAGTTCGATTCAAGCATTTAGCTAATGATGATAATCTTGTTATTGATAGAGTTTCTTACATATCAATGTTGGTTGGTTGCATTTACTCACAAATTGCAATGCCTTTCATGTATGATGTTAGCTGTATTACTTTGCTCGTGCGTCATGCAAAAGAATTGTAAAATATACAATACTGTATTTTTGTTACTGTTTCTAGTGTAATATACCTTGTTATTCTACATAGATGGTTGTACATTATTAGAGTAATGAAAGGAGTTAGTCAATTACCATATGAGAAAGCAATTAGCTATATGGTTTGGCATCATGCCAGATGCATGGTACCGTAGCACGTGCTTTGTATTCATGCAACTTCAAATGTATAATGTACAGCTACAGTATGTTGGTGTGAATTGAATACTAAAGTATATTCTTTTCTGTGTTTTGCAGTTTTACAACATAAACGTTTTCAATATATTCATTCAAGAAAAGTCACGCCTTGGGAGTTTTATTGAAGACTTAGTTGTTAGCTATCTGTCTAGTTTTGCATGGGAACGCAACTCAAGGGCAGAATAGTAAAAAAACATCATCACGGCGGGCTCAAGCTCAAGAATAACCACACACGGTGGTTTGTTTCTACATTCATCAGCCAACAAAGCCTCTGTTCCTATGGAAGACCAGCAGTCTACGGTACAACAACCAGAGCCAAGAGTTCGACAGAGAGAGATGGAGGAGCCTCTTCAGCACATTGGGACCAAGTCTCAATCTACAAGATCAAGGTCATCAAAACAGTCAAGCAGATCCTCAACGGCGAGTTCTGCAGCCATCAAAGCACGCGCCAAGGCAGACGCAGCGCGTGCACAAGTCTCCTATGCTGAGAAGGAAGCTTCTGGGATGAAGAAAAAAGCTGACCTCGAGGCAAGTTTATATGTTCTCCAATTTGAGAGAACAGCTGCTGCTGCATTGGCTGAAGCTGCAGCCTTTGAAGAAGCTGTAGGATCAGAACGCAGAGAACTTCACAAAGAGCTAGACACAGGGACACAGCCCTTAAGTCCAGTCCAGCGTACCTGTGAGTATGTGCAACAACATGCTAGGCCCTACTTTGCTGAACTTCCATTTGAAGTGGAGAAACAAGAGCTTAGTGTTGACCCAGCTACATACCATAATCCAGAAAGTAGCAAACAACAGAACATGAGCAGAGACTCTCCGTTCAAAAGAAATGAACAGCAGCATGGTGTAAATGGAAAACAAGCCCACTTCCAGTCACACACACAAAGCGTCCCTGAGTCACAAGTGGCACCAGACCTCATCAAGTACCTCCTACGCCGTGAGATGGTGAGTTCCGGACTCCTGAAGTTTGATGATCGCCCTGAAAATTATTGGGCATGGAAAGCATCCTTTCTCAATGCGACTAGAGACTTGAATTTATCAGCCAGGGAAGAGTTAGATCTAATTACCAAGTGGCTAGGGGCAGAGTCGTCTGAGCAAGCAAACAGAATTAGATCTGTCTATATTTTCAACGCAACAGCAGGGCTTAACATGGTCTGGCAACGACTAGAAGAGTGCTATGGTACACCTGAAGTGATCGAGAATGCACTGTTGAAGAAAATTGATGATTTTCCAAAACTGGCTAACAAAGACAATCACAAACTAAGAGAACTAGGTGACATTCTTCTCGAACTGGAGTGTGCTAAAGTAGAAGGGTACCTTCCAGGCCTCGCTTATCTGGACACATCTCGGGGGGTAAACCCTATTGTAGAGAAACTTCCATTCAGTTTACAAGAAAAATGGATTGCACAGGGATCCAAATACAAGGAGGACTATCGGGTAGCATTCCCACCATTCTCGTTCTTCTCGAGATTCATCAGGAACCAGGCGAAAACTAGAAACGACCCCAGTTTCACCCTCTACACCTCAACTAACCAGGTGTCTATGAAAAGTGAGAAACCTGCCAGGTACAGCAGCAAGACACCTGTGACTGTATACAAAACCGATGTGTCATCTGAGCCCTCAGACCACCAAACCAAACCCAGTAAGACAAAGATTGAAAACCCTGACCATCACTGCCCAATACATAACAAACCTCATCCTCTTAAAAAGTGTCGTGGGTTTAGATACAAAACTCTAGATGAGCGCAAATCATATCTCAAAGAGAATGGAATTTGTTTCCGATGTTGTGGGTCAACTCAGCACAGAGCTAAAGACTGTAAGGTGTCAATCAAGTGCTCTGAGTGCGACAGCGACAGACATCTTGCTGCTCTGCATCCAGGCCCAGCCCCTTCAAATACAGACACTGCTACAGCAGAGAAAGAGCATGGCGGGGAGCAAGGTGACGATGCTCTTCTATCTGTCACCTCAAAGTGTACGGAGATCTGTGGTGAGGCAGTTAATCCAAGATCATGTTCAAAAATATGCCTAGTTAAAGCTTATCCGGCTGGGGAAAGAGCGAAAGCTGTCAAAATGTATGTAGTGCTTGATGAACAGAGTAACAAATCTCTGGCCAAGACAGAGTTTTTCAATCTCTTCAACATCAATGACAACTCTGCTCCATACACCATGAAGACCTGTTCTGGGGTAACAGAGACTTCAGGCAGGAGAGCCGTCAACTTCATGGTGGAGTCTATAGACGGACACATGCAGCTATCTCTCCCTACTCTGATAGAGTGTGATATGATGCCAGACGATAGGACGGAGATTCCCTCCCCCGACATTGCGTATCATCATCCCCATCTGCAACCAGTTATGGACAAAATTCCAGCTGTGGACCCAGACGCTCCCATCCTCCTGCTCTTAGGACGAGACATCTTAAGGGTACACAAGGTACGAGAGCAAATCAATGGGCCCCACGACACTCCTTATGCACAGCGACTCGACCTCGGGTGGGTCATCGTGGGTGAGGTCTGTCTGGGAACGGCTCACCGACCAGCCAATGTTAACGTGTTCAGGACAAACATACTTCAAAATGGTCGCACATCCTATCTGAGCCCTTGCCCTGACATCATCCAGGTAAAAGAGAACTACAACAGCGTAGCTCAGAAACACATCTCTCCCTCTACAATGCACTCGAGAGATCCAAGCACAACTGTGAACACAGACAACCTGGGATGTTCCGTGTTCGACAAAACACAAGACGATGATAAACCAGCACCATCAGTGGAGG
Source organism: Salvelinus alpinus (assembly GCF_045679555.1). Classification (NCBI taxonomy): domain Eukaryota; kingdom Metazoa; phylum Chordata; class Actinopteri; order Salmoniformes; family Salmonidae; genus Salvelinus; species Salvelinus alpinus. The sequence continues at coordinate 13,250,905 of NC_092097.1, read as the reverse complement.
ACAAAGCCTTTTTGGACATTATGGACAAACAGGTTTTCCAGGATGATGGAAACAACTGGGTGGCTCCGCTACCCTTTCGCCCCACTCGACGTCGCCTTCCTAATAACAGGGAGCAGGCCATAAACCGTCTCACATCACTTCGCAGGACTTTAGACAAAAAGCCTGACATGAAGCGTCATTTTATTGACTTCATGCAAAAGATGCTGGATAACGACCAAGCCGAACCTTCACCGCCACTAGAGGGAGACAAAGAATGTTGGTATCTACCCATATTTGGTGTTTACCATCCACAAAAGCCTGAACAAATAAGAGTAGTATTTGACTCCAGTGCTAAGTGTCAAGGCGTGTCACTTAATGATGTTCTGCTCAGTGGTCCAGACTTAAACAACACACTCTTGGGTGTCCTAATGCGCTTCCGCAAGGATTGCATTGCACTAACAGCAGATGTGCAACAAATGTTTTACTGTTTTGGTGTACGTGAGGATCACAGAGATTACTTAAGGTTTCTCTGGTATGAAGACAACAATCCAGATAGAAACATAACTGAGTACAGGATGAAAGTCCATGTATTTGGGAACAGCCCTTCACCAGCCGTAGCCATCTACTGCATGAGACGAGCAGCGCTACAGGGTGAGAAGGAACACGGATCAGAACCCAAGCAATATGTAGTGAGGAACTTCTACGTCGATGATGGGCTGACATCAGTAGCTACAACAGAAGAAGCTATCAACATTCTAAGAAAAACACAAGCAATGTTGGCGGAGTCCAACATGAAACTACACAAGATCGCATCCAATAGCAAAACAGTTATGGAAGCCTTCCCTATGGAGGACCGTGCAAAAGACTTAAAAGATCTGGACCTAGGAGTGGATCCTCTCCCCTTTCAACGGAGTCTGGGACTTTCCTGGAACCTGGAAACAGACAGCTTCTCATTCCAGGTGTCCCACAATGAGAAGCCTTTTACGCGGAGAGGCATCCTGTCCACAGTGAATAGTCTTTATGACCCCCTTGGGTTCGTGGCTCCAATAACAATGCAAGGTAAAGCCTTAATCAGAGAACTCTCTTCTGATCAGAGTGAGTGGGATGCCCCTCTTCCCCCAGAAAAAGAAGAGAAATGGAAAATGTGGAAGGATTCTTTGATGGAGTTGGAACATATGTATATTCAGCGGACCTACATCCCAGTCTCCTTGTCTACCACTCAAAGAAGAGAGCTACACATCTTCTCAGATGCCTCTACAGTAGCCATAGGAGCGGTAGCCTACCTGAGAGTTATTGACTCGGAAGGTCAATGCCATGTTGGATTTGTCATGGGGAAATCAAAATTGGCCCCTCGTCCGGCCCACACTATCCCACGCCTAGAACTGTGTGCGGCTTTGCTAGCTGTTGAGATGTATGAACTGATCAGAGACGAAATTGACATTGATGTAAATGTGGCCAAGTTCTACACAGACAGTAAGATAGTTCTCGGTTACATCCACAATGTCACCAAAAGATTCTATGTGTATGTTGCCAATAGGGTAACTCGCATCAGGAAGTCTACCCATCCAGATCAGTGGTGTTATGTAAACACTGACAGCAATCCAGCAGACCATGCAACCAGGCCTATATTTGCTGCGCTCTTAAAGTACACCAGTTGGTTCTCAGGTCCACCTTTCCTGACCCAAACAAACTCAAGTGAGCCTGAGAACATAAATTTTGACCTTGTAGAGCCTCACGCAGACGCAGAGATTCGACCAGACGTCACTGTCTTCGCCTCTAAGGTTTCTGGAGCTCAACTCGGCTCTCATCGCTTTGAGAGGTTCTCAAGCTGGAAAGCTCTCAATCGAGCCACAGCACGACTCATTCATGTTGCCAGATCCTTCCATGAAGGTGCGGACAACACCAGCTGCAGAGGCTGGCATGACTGTAATAAACCATGCGGTACAAGTGAGTTGTCACAAGCCAAAACAGCAATCATTCACTGTGTGCAACATGAAGCCTTCAGAGAAGAATTCAAATGCCTTGAAAAAGGAAAAGAGTTCCCAAAACAAAGTACACTCAAAAAACCTTTCCCAGTACTGACAAAAAGGTTAGGAAAGTAGAACTAAAAATTGTCAAGCAAGGAGCTGCTAAGGTGTTTCTGAGACCAATCTCAGAGATTGTTGTTCTTCTTTCTGAAGCATCCTAGAGACAAAAGATAAAAATAGAAAGGACATTATTTGTTTCTTGATATGTTTTATTTCATAGTGGCACAATTTCATTATACCAGGCGGGGAGTGTGCTGCCATCCTGTTAGAAGGTAACAGATTATTTTATTAAATGGTTAAGATGGATTTTCATTGTGTTCCATGGTGTTATTTGCCCCCTAGTGGAGCTTTCTGGTACTTAGACTGTACGCAAACAGGAAGTAGAGAATTCGTTCTGCACGCTTAGAAGCAGCTAAAAACAACGCTACGGTGCAGGTCTTTCAGTGTAGTTATTTCTTGTCACGCTTCAGCCTTGGAAAATATTTGTTTGTAAGTTCGATTCAAGCATTTAGCTAATGATGATAATCTTGTTATTGATAGAGTTTCTTACATATCAATGTTGGTTGGTTGCATTTACTCACAAATTGCAATGCCTTTCATGTATGATGTTAGCTGTATTACTTTGCTCGTGCGTCATGCAAAAGAATTGTAAAATATACAATACTGTATTTTTGTTACTGTTTCTAGTGTAATATACCTTGTTATTCTACATAGATGGTTGTACATTATTAGAGTAATGAAAGGAGTTAGTCAATTACCATATGAGAAAGCAATTAGCTATATGGTTTGGCATCATGCCAGATGCATGGTACCGTAGCACGTGCTTTGTATTCATGCAACTTCAAATGTATAATGTACAGCTACAGTATGTTGGTGTGAATTGAATACTAAAGTATATTCTTTTCTGTGTTTTGCAGTTTTACAACATAAACGTTTTCAATATATTCATTCAAGAAAAGTCACGCCTTGGGAGTTTTATTGAAGACTTAGTTGTTAGCTATCTGTCTAGTTTTGCATGGGAACGCAACTCAAGGGCAGAATAGTTTACGTTACGCAGCAGTTTGTTCCTTTTTACATATTTCTTTTTACAAAACTGGATGAGATTATTGCAGAAATTGACAAGGAGAGTGACACAGGACGAATGGATGAGAACTCTGTGAGGGAACACAGTTTTGATTTCAACGCGGAATCCATTTTTGGGTAAAGAAAATATCCACTTTTAGATAAGTAAAATACGTTTTTGCTTCTCATGCGAGAGCAGTTGTTTAAATGGTTGCATATTCATTTGAGATATTTCTTTGATTTCTATATATATATTATATTATGTATTAGCATAGCCTATGTGTATGTTATGTTGGCTATGACATGCTGTGGCTGTGGTTTTTGAGTGTTTTATTGCCAATTGGTCCACATATTTAATTATAGTGATTGTGTTCCCCATACTCTATATAATATACAGTTGACGTTGGAAGTTTACATACAACTTAGCCAAATACAGTTAAACTCAGTTTTTCACAATTCCTGACATTTAATCCTAGTAAAAAATCCCTGTTTTAGGTCAGTTAGGATCACCACTTTATTTTAAGAATGTGAAATGTCAGAATAATAATAGAGATTTATTTCAGCTTTTATTTCTTTCATCACATTCCCAGTGGGTCAGAAGTTTACATACACTCAGGTTTTATTTGGTAGCATTGCCTGTAAATTGTTTAACTTGGGTCAAACGTTTTGGGTAGCCTTCCACAAGCTTCCCACAATAAGTTGGGTGAATTTTGGCCCATTCCTCCTGACGGAGCTGATGTAACTGAATCAGGTTTGTAGGCTTCCTTGCTTGCACACGCTTTTTCAGTTCTGCCCACACATTTTCTATAGGATTGAGGTCAGGGCTTTGTGATGGCCACTCCAATACCTTGACTTTGTTGTCCTTAAGCCATTTTGCCACAACTTTGGAAGTATGCTTGGGGTCATTGTCTATTTGGAAGACCCATTTGCGACCAAGCTTTAACTTTCTGACTAATGTCTTGAGATGTTGCTTCAATATATCCACATAATTTTCCCTCCTCGTGAAGCCATCTATTTTGTGAAGTGCACCAGTCCCTCCTGCAGAAAAGCACCCCCACAACATGATGCTGCCACCCCCGTGCTTCACGGTTGGGATGGTGTTCTTTGGCTTGCAAGCCTCCCCCTTTTTTCCTCCAAACATAATGATGGTCATTATGGCCAAACAGTTCTATTTTTGTTTCATCAGACCAGAGGACATTTCTCCAAAAAGGACAATCTTTGTCCCCATGTGCAGTTGAAAACCGTAGTCTGGCTTTTTTATGCCATTTTTGGAGCAGTTGCTTCTTCCTTGCTGGGCGGTCGTTCAGGTTATGTCGATATAGGACTCGTTTTACTGTGTATATAGATACTTTTGTACCTGTTTCCTCCAACATCTTCACAAGGTCCTTTGATGTTGTTCTGGGGTTGATTTGCACTTTTTGCACCAAAGTACGTTCATCTATAGGAGACAGAACGCGTCTCCATCCTGAGCAGTATGACAGCTGCGTGGTTCCATAGTGTTTATACTTGCGTACTATTGTTTGTACAGATTAAACTGGTACCTGGAAATTGCTCCCAAGGATGAACCAGGCTTGTGGAGGTCTACATTTTTTTTTATTTTAGGTCTTGGCTGATTTCTTTTGATTTTCCCATGATGTCAAGGAAAGAGGCACCGAGTTTGAAGGTAGCCCTTGAAATACAGCCACAGGTACACCTCCAACTGACTCAAATTGTCAGTTAGCCTATCAGAAGCTTCTAAAGCCATGACATCATTTTCTGGAATTTTCCAAGCTGTTTAAAGGCACAGTCAACTTAGTGCATGTAAACTTCTGAACCACTGGAATTGTGATAGTGAAATAATCTGTCTGTGTAAACAATTGTTGGAAAAATTACTTGTGTCATGCACAAAGTAGATGTCGAAACCGACTACCCCAAATTATAGTTTGCTAACAAAAAATGTGTGGAGTGGTTGAAAAACGAGTTTTAATGACTCCAACCTAAGTGTATGTAAACTTCCGACTTCAACTGTATATGTTTATAGATATGTGTTGTGTATTTGATGTTTTGATGCAGGGCTCACCCCCTGTTAAAATTAAGGTTTAATAAAATAAGTAATAGTAAACTTGAGTTTTAACATAATTATTTTGTGATAGAAATGACTTCTGGGAGCCAACTCATTCAAATGTAGGAACTGGTTCCTCTCGTCTGATCCCTGCTGCTGTCTCTGGCTCCACACCCACCCCTGCCTGGCCATCTAGAGGTGTGAAGCGGAGGAGGGCCAGTGCACCAGCGGCAACTACCACTGAGGGAGCGGACCATTTACACACTGATCTAGAAGATGATGTGGAGCCACTTCCACCAATATTTTGAACTAAAAGGCAGCTAAGACCTCAGCTGGACATGACTGGAAAGTACAGCCCTCTTTATCTCTGTGTGTAAACTTACATTTTTTATTACCATAGCATTTTTGTATGTTCTCTATAGTTATGTACTTGAAAATGTATGGATCCTGGACTTCTTGACGGGCCACTCCCAGGTGGTGAGGGTAGGTAGCAACACATCTGCCATGCTGATCCTCAACACTGGAGCCCCCCAGGGGTGCGTGCTCAGTCCCCTCCTGTACTCCCTGTTCACCCACGACTGCATGGCCAGGCATGACTCCAACACTATCATTAAGTTTGCAGATAACACATTAGTGCTAGGCATGATCACCGACAATGATGAGACAGCCTACAGAGAGGAGGTCAGAGACCTGGCCGGGTGGTGCCAGAATAACAACCTATCCCTCAACGTAACCAAGACTGGAGGAGATGATTGTGGACTACAGGAAAAGGAGGACCGAGCACGCCCCCATTCTCATCGACGGGGCTGTAGTGGAGCAGGTTGAGAGCTTCAAGTTCCTTGGTGTCCACATCACCAACAAACTAGAATGGTCCAAACACACAAAGACAGTCGTGAAGAGGGCACGACAAAGCCTATATTTCCCCTCAGGAAACTAAAAAGATTTGGCATGGGTCCTCAGATCCTCAAAAGGTTCTACAGCTGCAACATCGAGGGCGTCCTGACTGGTTGCATCACTGCCTGGTACAGCAATTGCTCGGCCTCCGTCCGCAAGGCACTACAGAGGGTAGTGCGTACGGTCCAGTACAACACTGGGGCTAAGATGTCTGCTATCCAAGACCTCTACATCGGACGGTGTCAGAGGAAGGCCCTAAAAATTGTCAAAGACCCCATCCACCCCAGTCATAGACTGCTTTCTCTACTACAGCATGGCGAGCGGTACCGGAGTGCCAAGTCTAGGACAAAAAGGCTTCTCAACAGTTTTTATCCCCAAGCCATAAGATTCCTGAACAGGTAATCAAATGACTACCCAGACTATTTGCATTGTGTGCCCCCCCAACCCCTCTTTTACGCTGCTGCTACTCTCTGTTTATTATATGCATAGTCACTTTAACTATACATTCATGTACATACTACCTCAATTGGCTCGACCAACCAGTGCCCCCGCACATTGGCTAACCGGGCTATCTGCATAGTGACCGCCACCCACCACCCCCTCTTTTACGCTACTTCTACTCTCTGTTTATCATATATGCATAGTCACTTTAAACAGATCTACATGTACATAATACCTCAATCAGCCCGACTAACCGGTGCCTGTATGTAGCCTCGCTACTGTTATTTTTCACTGTCTTTTTACTGTTTTATTTCTTTACTTACATATTGTTCACCTAACACCTTTTTTGCACTGTTGGTTAGAGCCTGTAAGTAAGCATTTCACTGTAAGGTCTACACCTGGTCTATTCGGCGCACGTGACAAATAAACTTTGATTTGATTTTGACAGACTCAATGCTGTTGAGATCAGGGCGCTGTGGGGGCCATACCATCACCTCCAGGACTCCTTGTTCTTCTTTACACTGAAGATAGTTCTTAATGACTTTCGCTGTATGTCTGGGGTCGTTGTCATGCTGCAGAATACATTTGGGTACAATCAGATGCCTCCCTGATGGTATTGCATGATGTATAAGTATCTGCCTGTACTTCTCAGCATTGAGGAGACCATTAATTCTGACCAAATCCCCAACTCCATTTGCAGAAATGCAGCCCCAAACTTGCAAGGAACCTCCACCATGCTTCACTGTTGCCTGCAGACACTCATTCTTGTACCGCTCTCTTGCACTTGGGCCTTCTGCTACAGCCAAATATTTCAAATTTTGACTCATTAGTCCAGAGCACCTGCTGCCATTTTTCTGCACCCCAGTTCCTGTGTTTTCTTGCATAGTTGAGTTGCTTGGCCTTGTTTTCACGTCGGAGGTATGTTTTTTTTTACCGCAAGTGTTCCATGAGGGCCACTTCTGACCAGACTTATCCGGACAGTAGATGGGTGTACCACTGTCCCACTGTTTTCTGCCAATTCTGAGCTTATGGCACTGCTGCACATCTTCTGATTGCGAAGGGAAGTAAGCATGATATGTCTTTCATCTGCTGCAGTAACTTTCCTTGGCCAACCACTGCGTCTACAGTCCTCAACGTTCCCTGTTTCTTTGTGCTTCTTCAAAAGAGCTTGGACAGCACATCTGGAAACCCCTGTCTGCCTTGACATTTCTGCCTAGGAGAGACCTTGTTGATGCAGTATAACTACCTTGTCTTGTTGCTGCGCTCAGTCTTGCCATGGTGTATGACTTTTGACAGTAAACTGTCTTCAGCAACCTCACCTTGTGAGCGGAGTTTGGCTGTTCCTCACCCAGTTTTTTATTCTTCCTACACAGCTGTTTCTGTTTCAGTTAATGATTGTGTTTCAACCTATATATTTAATCGATGATCATTAGCACCTGTTTGGTATAATTGTTTGATCATACACCTGACTATATGCCTACAAAATCCCTGACTTTGTGCAAGTGTACCTACAAGAATTGATGCTGTTTTGAAGGCAAAGGGTGGTCACACCAAAAATGGATTTGATTTAGATTTGTGTGTTCACTCACTTTGCATTTAGTTAATTGATAAATATAAACTATTAACATGTCTATTTTTGAAAGCATTCTTACTTTACAGCATTTTTTTCACACCTGCCTAAAACTTTTGCAAAGTACTTTACTCCACAAAAAAAACATCTATGAGAGATACTTGTTTAGCCAAGCTGAACAAGCACAGGGGGTATCAGTGGACACGTTTGTGAGCAGGCAAACAGTTGGCTGCTACATGTGATTATGGAGATTTAAAAGACGATTTCATAAGGGACCAAGTGATTGACAAGTGTCACTCAAATGTGTTGCGCAAGCGGATTCTGCGCAAGAGTGACCTCACGCTCACCGCTGTAATGGATATAGCAAGAGCAATGGAGGCTGTTGACCAGCAATCAGACAGAATGAAAAGACTGAATGTCAATGCAACTCAACATGGAAAACATGAACAAAAACAAAACAGACAAAATGGGAAAAAAATGAAACAAGATTTTCTTCATCCAACATGGGCAAGCCATCTAATGATGACCAAGCTGTCAAATGCTTCAGATGTGATCAGGAGGGCCATACCACCCTGCATACCACTGCTGGCTTGCTTCTGAAGCTAAGCAGGGTTGGTCCTGGTCAGTCCCTGGATGGGAGACCAGGTGCTGCTGGAAGTGGTGTTGGAGGGCCAGTAGGAGGCACTCTTTCCTCTGGTCTAAACAAAAGATCCCAATGCCCCAGGGCAGTGATTGGGGACACTGCTCTGTGTAGGGTGCCGTCTTTCGGATGGGACGTTAAACGGGTGTCCTGACTCTCTGAGGTCATTAAAGATCCCATGGCACTTATCGTAAGAGTAGGGGTGTTAACCCCGGTGTCCTGGCTAAATTCCCAATCTGGCCCTCAACCATCACGGTCACCTAATAATCCCCAGTTTACAATTGGCTCATTCATCCCCCTCCTCTCCCCTGTAACTATTCCCCAGGTCGTTGCTGCAAATGAGAACGTGTTCTCAGTCAACTTACCTGGTAAAATAACGGTAAAATAAATAAATAAATAAACTAGACGGGCATGTTCCATCACACAAGGTAAACAATGCAACAAATGTGGCAAAGATGTACGTTTCTCCAAAGTGTGCAGGACAAAGACAAAACTCAATGTAAATCAAGTCACAAACACATCTGCTGTACCAAATGATAAAACAGACAATGACGATGATGAACATGGGTTCACACTTACCAGCAGTACTGATGACGCTGAAACACAGTTATTAATCAATGGCCAGCCAGTTAACATGTTCATTGACTCTAGGGCTAGCTGTAATATTGTGGGCACAGCAACATTCAGTCATTTGCACACCAAATGTAATGTGCAATTGAAATCAACATCCAAGAGAATTCACCCATACGGTTCAACACAACCATTATCAGTTGAGGGCCTGTTCACTGCCAACATTACAGCAGTTGTTAGTTCTGAGTCAGTTACTGCAGACATTCTAGTTGTGAAAGATGCATAGTCCTCTGTACTGGGAAAGAAATCAGCAGTTACCCTTGGCATTTTTCAGAAAGGGCCAAAGGCACACAAACTCAGTCCAAGATGATAACACAAAGACATTCAAAGTTACACTGCAGGAGGAATACAAAGACTGTTTCACAGGGCTGGGAAAACTGAAAGACATCCAGTTAGGAGTTCATGTAGATGAGACTGTCACACCTGTTGCACAGCCAGTACGTTGGATACAATTCAGTGTCAGGAAGCTAGTTGAAGAGAAGACGAACAAGCTAGAGGACATGGATGTTATTGAGAAAGTGAACGAACCTACACCATGGCCGTCACCAGTAGTTGTAGTACACAATAAAACCAGCGACATCAGAGTATGTGTTGACATGCGAAGAGCAAATTAAGCTGTTGTGCGGGAGCGACACCCCATCCCCACCATCAACGAGATCCTGGAGAACAGGAGCCGGGATCTTCTCAAAACTGGACCTAAAGTGGGGGGATATCATCAGATCGAACTGAAACCCGAGTCTTGTTCCCTGACCACATTTGTGACACACACAGGTTTGTGGCGCTACAAAAGACTATTGTTCGGTGTCTCTGCTCCAGAGACATATCAGCACACCATCCGCCACCGCCAGGTCCTACAAGGTATCGAGGGGGTACACAACATCTCAGATGGTATCATTGTGTTTGGGAAGAACACACAAGAACACAACAAACGACTATGCAAAATTCTTTAACAAAATGTCTGATATATTACATGACGTAACTGCTTTAATTTCCAATTAGACTGCTTTGGATTTCTTCCTGACCACAATGGCTGCCAATTTAATACCATTCTGAACCAATGAACATTTATGACATAGCATAGCCCCTCTAGTAATTTCAATGGTAAGTACATTATTACTGGTGTGCCATAAGGTCCAAACCATTTTGCAGTGGTATTTTGACCAATCACACTATGCAGACTACAGTCACAGTAGTCCCCTGGAATTGCACTGTCCCATGAAACACAGTGATGTGTGAACATCTGAACTGTTATTGATTTTCAGCACTGATATTTTAAGATATCACAAGATAGGTGTCTCATTACTGAAAAAAACATGGCATGCTCTCCACAAGCCCCTCATTAATTCACAAAAAATACATGCTCTCCCAGATCAAAGCACAATACGTTTGTTTGTCTGGTGTGGGTAGATTTTTCATCAATACAATTTTGAAAAACCTAAATCCAGTTACTTGATGCATTGCGATGGATGAGTTCAATTTGAGACCTCAAACATCTCTTCTAGAGATTACGGTAAAATAATATTAGACCCTCCTCCACTGAGTTCATGAATGTGCAAAGCGCCTCTTCGCTCTCTATCATCTGCAGCATAATGCAACAGAGCAGTAACGACAACATGTAAACTCTTGGCGTTATTGCCAATTCACAGACATGAAAGAGGAATCTTGTGCTCCTCCAAATCATTAGAACAATTTCCCACGATGAGAATTCACTGCAAAGTGGTTGTGATCGCTGTCTGTTTAGGAGTCTTTCTACTTTTGTACTTTTTGGGGGGGAATGCTGCAGACGATCCGCCTTTGAAAGAAGTTGCGGAGGATTACTATTTTCCAACGTCCTCTGGGCTTGGACACATTGTTGCATCGAAGTTAACTAAAAAGCATCTCGATGAACTTCACATTCTACAGAAACAACCACTCACGGACCGAAAAGAAGCAAAAGTAGTCAGAGGAGGCAATGCGATCGCAAAGCGGTAAGAAATTCTTGGACCATTGCTTGTTGATGTGATTTATTGGCTTTTTCTCCACGCCTATTTTTTTTCCTTCAACCTTTTGGCACGCATTTAAAGACGTAAGATGTCTCAAAAGTCATGTGGTGATTTTCTGCACTTTTAATCTACCGATTGCATTACTATCTGCTTACCGATATGGTTTATTTTCTTTTGTTCCTTTTGGAAGTTATGGAATGAGTCCACACGTATCCTTTCCCTCTTCATTCAGGAGACGTGCTCCCCCATCAAAAACATACATGGGCTCAAATCTCAATTCAAGGACGTTGCCAACAAACAATGGCTATATCTGTCACCAGAGGACCAAACATGCAATTGTCATTCAAATCATATTTTTATTATCACATGTATTTCTCTTAATGACCGATCAATGTATTGATTGGATTTATTGCAGAGGTATTTGCACGTAATTTCTCACCTATTCGGTGAGTTGTGTGCATATTTGATCGCATGATGAGCTCAAATAATTGTTTGTACACCAGTTTAAGAAAAAGGCTCGAGTGTAAAAAGAATTGTGTAGATTTGTGGGGTTTATCCCTTTTTAAGTCCTGTGGTTAACGGGTTTAAAGGTCACCTTGAGAGGTCTTCAATATGGAGTATAAATGAGTCCAAGGAGACCCACTGATTACATCGCTGGGGACTGACGAGCATACATTTACATATCTTATAGAATTACTTGCATCCAGGACCTATGCCTTCACTGCCTTCATTGGGCAGCAGGTAGCCTAGTGGTTAGAGCTGCAAGATCGAATCCCCGAGCTGACAAGGTAAAAATCTGTCATTCTGCCCCTGAACAAGGCAGTTAACCCACTGTTCCTAGGCCATCATTGAAAATAATATTTGTTCTTGCCTAGTTAAAGGTTAAAAAAATAATGTATTTGTCCCTTCAAAGTAAACAAGCCCTTCTAGATATATAATGAACAAAAAAATATAAACGGAACATGTTGGTCCCATGTTTCATCAGTTGAAATAAAGGATCCCAGAAAACAAAAACATTTATTTCTCTCACATTTTGGGCACAAATTTGTTTAAATCCCTATTAGTGAGCATTTCTCCTTTGCCAAGATATGTCACACCCGTCAGGTGGATGAATTATCAAGAAACTGATGAAACGGCATGATATTTACACAGATGCTCCTTGTGCTGGGGACAATAAAAGGTAATTCTGAAATGTGCAGTTTTGTCACACAACGCCACAGATAAAGTTTTGAGGGCGTGTGCAATTAGCATGTTCACTGCAGGAATGTCCAGCAGAGCTGTTGCCAGAGTTGAATGTTAATTGATCTACCATAAGCCACCTCCAACGTCGTTTTAGAGCATCTGGCAGTACGTCCAACCGGCCTCACAACCGCAGACCACGTGTAACCACGCCAGCCCAGGACATCCACATCCGTCTTCTTCACCTACGAGATTGTCTGAGATCAGCCACCTGGACAGGTGACGAAACTGGGTTTGCACAACCAAACATTTCTGCACAAACTCTCATTGAACCTCATTTGCGTCCTCGTCTTGACCTGACTGCAGTTTGGCGTTGTAACCTACTTCAGTGGGCAAATGCTCACCTCCGATGACCACTGGCACGCTGGAGAAGTGTGCTCTTCACAGATGAATCCCTGGTTTCATCTGTACCGGACAGATGGCAGACAGCATGTTTTACATCGTGTGGGAGAGCGGTTTGCTGACGTCAACGTTGTGAACCGAATGCCCCATGGTTGCGTTGGGGTTATGGTATGGGCAGGCATAAGCTACGGACAACGAACACAATTGTATTTTATCGATGAGAATTTGAATGCAAAGCGATAACGTGACGAGATCCTGAGGCATTTTGCCGTGCCGTTCATCCGCCGCCATCACATGTTCCAGCATGATAATGCACGGCCCCATGTCGCAAGGATCTGTACACAATTCCTGGAAGCTGAAAATGTCCCAGTTCTTCCATGGCCTGCATACTCACCAGACATGTCACCCATTGAGCATGTTTGGGATGCTCTGGATCGACGTGTACGCAGCATGTTCCAGTTCCCGCCAATATCCAGCAACTTCGCACAGCCATTAGAGGAGTGTGACAACATTCCACAGGCCACAATCAACAGCCTGATCAACTCTGTGAAGGAGATGTGTCGCGCTGCATGAGGTAAATAGTGACCACACAAGATACTGACTGGTTTTCTTATCCACTCCCCTACCTTATGCATCTGTTGGTCACAGATACCTTATCTCTATTCCCATTGAAATGTGAAATCCATAGATTAGGGCCCAATAAATGTATTTCAATTGACAGATTTTTCTTATGAACTGCAACTCAGTAAAATCTTTGAAATTGTTGCGTTTTATATTTTTGTTCAGTGGAGACCTCAACTACTGGTCAAAACAATATGTCATCCCATGCTCTCATCCCCTCTTTCCTGTGCCTTCCCGGATAATAACTAGGCAATGGTTTGTCGTCTTTCACCATTTCTGTCCAGGGGTTGAAACATTTTGTCTCCTATTATATTTTTCCTCTGTCAGGCTATCACGGCTATGATAATATAATCCAGATTTGATAGTCTAAAGGCAATACTTTCTGTTGTAAAGCTTGCTTTCACCACACCAGCGGTTCCCAAACTCAGTGCATGTTTTGGTTTTTGCCTTAACACTACACAGCTGATTCAAATGATCAAAGCTTGATGATTAGTTCATTATTTTAAATCAGCTGCGTAGTGTTAAGGCAAAAACCAAAACGTGCACCCCTTGGGGTCCCGAGGACCGAGTTCGGGACATACTGCCCTGCACTGTCCTGTTTGATCAGTGAACTGGTTGGAAGCGTTTATAAAGCATTCAGACTGGACCATAGTGTCCTAGCAGTGACCACACCCACACGTGTGTGCTCTCTATTGATAAGAGAAATGGGGTGATGGAGGAAATTGACTAAAGCAGGTTTCACAAACCATAACATTGCAGTGACATTATGTAAAGCTAAATGTCATCATGGATGACTAAAGACTGCTCTCTCTGTCTGCAGGTCTTGAAACCTCCCTGCTTACCAAATCACCCTGGCAAGGTTTTAAGGGACATCTTATGTGGGCCTTATCAAAGGGAAAAAGCTCATTTTTTTGCAGGAGAATGAGCCAATGAAGGAGAGAAAAGGGAGAAAGTACCTCCTGGGAGACATGGGCAGAGGCTGGCGTTGAGTAACTTGGAAAATCTGTTTAACAGAATACACGTGGCAAGGGCTGATGATTCACTTAAAGAGAATGTAACTTTATTCAAATCCGTTATGCACGGGGAGGACTTTCATATTCAGAAAGGAAAGCAAGCACATTTTTGTTATTTTCTCCAAAACCTCTGAAATTCCCTTCTCGCAGTCTTCATCCAAGCAAGCCTTCAGCTCATTGTAGTAGTGGGTCGTGTCTGATTCTGAATAGTGTAAGTCATTTTTGATAGATTTGTTGAACAAGGTAAGCTGTATTGTCACTGCTTTTTTTTCAAGGTTTGAAAGATTGTTGCAATGCAAGCCCAAGGCCTCATAGGCACAGTACTCTCTGTTGTCAATAATTAGTTCAGTTTTTGTTGTATCCCCTCAGAGCTAGTCCGAGTCTGTCCAAATGTTTCCAGATCGGTGGAATATACAGTACCAGTCCAAAGTTTGGACACACCTACTTATTCCAGGGTTCTTCTTTATTTTGACTATTTTCTTCATTGTAGAATATTAGTGAAGATAGTAAAACTCTGAAATAACCCATGGAATCATGTAGTAACCAAAAGGGTTTCTTCAAAGTAGCCCCCCTTTGCTTTGATGACAGCTTTGCACACTATTGGCATTCTCTCAACCAGCTTCATGAGGTGGGGTGCCTTGTTAAAAGTTAATTTGTGGAATTTCTTTCCTTAATGCATTTGAGCCAATCAGTTGTGTTGTGAAAAGATTAGGGGTGGTATACAAAAGATGGCTCTATTTGGTAAAAGACCATGTCCATATTATGGCAAGAACAGCACAAATAAGTGAAACGACAGTCCATCATTACTTTAAGACATGAAGGTCAGTCAATCTAGAAAATGTCATGATCATTGACAGTTTCTTCAAGTATAGTTGCAAAAACCATCAAGCGCTATGATGAAACTGGCTCTCATGAGCACCACCACAGAAAAGGAAGACCCAGAGTTACCTCTGCTGCTGAGGATAAGTTATTTCAAGTTAACTGCAGCTCAGATTGCAGCCCAAATAAAATGCTTCAGAGTTCAAGTAACGGACACATCTCAACAACATCTGTTCAGAGGAGACGGCGTGAATCAGGCCTTCATGGTCGATTTGCTGCAAAGAAACCATTACTAAAGGACACCCATTAGAAGAAGAGACTTGCTTGGGCCAAGGAACACGAGCAATGGGCATTAGACTGGTGGAAATTTGTCCTTTGGTCTGAGGAGTCCAAATTTAAGGTTTTAGGTTCCAAACGCCATGTCTTTATGAGACGCAGAGTAGGTGAATGGATGATCTCTGCATGTGTGGTTCCTACCGTGAAACATGGAGGAGGATGTGTGATGGTGTGGGAGTGCTTTGCTGATGACACTGTCAGTGATTTATTTAGAATTCAAGGCACACTTAGCCATGCTGGTTACCACAGCACTCTGCAGCGATACGCCATCCCACCTGGTTTGTGCTTAGTGGGACTTTGGACAAGGACCCAAAACACACCTCCAGGCTGTGTAAGGGCTATTTGACCAAGAAAGAGAGTGGTGGAGTGCTGCATCAGAGGACCTGGCCTCCATAATCACCCGACCTCAACCCAATTGAGATGGTTTGGAATGAGTTGGACCGCAGAGAGAAGAAAAATCAGCCAACAAGTGCTCAGTATATGTAGGAACTCCTTCAAGGCTGTTGTAAAAGCATTCCAGGTGCTGGTTGAGAGAATGCCAAGAGTGTGCAAAGCTGTCAAGGCAAAGGGTGGCTACTTTAAAAAAAAATATATATATATAGTTTGAATTGTTTAACACTTCTTTTGGTTACTACATGATTCCATATGTGTTATTTCAAAGTTTTGATGTCTTTGCTAATATTCTACATTGTAATAAATAGAACAAATAAAATAAAACCCTTGAACTTTTGACTGGTACTGTCGTTCTAACACTCAGACTACCTCACATAAGCAGCATGTGCTTCTTAATGGGGCTTTGCTGAGTCTGTGTTCACAACATTAATTTTACTGGTCCAGGCCAGATATAAACTCAGCAAAAAAAGAAGCGTACCTTTTTCAGGACCCTGTCTTTCAAAGATCATTTGTAAAAATCCAAATAACTTCACAGATCTTAATTGTAAAGGGTTTAAACACTGTTTCCCATGCTTGTTCAATGAACCATAAATAATTAATGAACATGCACCTGTGGAACGGTCGTTAAGACACTAACAGCTTACAGATGGTAGGCAATTAAGGTCACAATTATGAAAACTTAGGACACTAAAGAGGTATTTCTACTGACTCTGAAAAACACCCAAAGAAAGATGCCCAGGGTCCCTGCTCATCTGTGTGAACATGCCTTAGGCATGCTGCAAGGAGGCATGAGGACTCCAGATGTGGCCAGGGCAATAAATTGCAATGTCTGTACTGTGAGACGCCTAAGACAGGGAGACAGGACGGACAGTTGATCGTCCTCTCAGTGGCAGACTACGTGTAACAACACCTGCACAGGATTGGTACTTCTGAACATCACACCTGTGGGACAGGTACAGGATGGCAACAACAACTGCCCCAGTTTTTCCTAGCCACAGTGCTTCTACACCTGCATTGCTTGCTGTTTGGGGTTTTAGGCTGGGTTTATGAACAGCACTTTAATATATCAGCTGATGTAAGAAGGGCTATATAAATACATTTGATTTGAGTTACACCAGGAACACACAATCCCTCCATCAGTGCTCAGACTGTCCGCAATAGGCTGAGAGAGGCTGGACTAAGGGCTTGTAGGCCTGTTGTAAGGCAGGTCCTCACCAGACATCACCGGCAACAACGTCGCCTATGGGCACAAACCCACCGTCGCTGGACCAGACAGGACTGGCAAAAGGTGCTCTTTTTTATTTTACCTTTATTTAGCTAGGCAAGTCAGTTAAGAACAAATTCTTATTTTCAATGACGGCCAAGGAACAGTGGGTTAACTGCCTTCTTCAGGGGCAGAACGACAGATTTTTACCTTGTCAGCTCAGGGATTCGATCTTGCAACTTTTTGGTTACTAGTCCAACGCTCTAACCACACCTCTTCACTGACGAGTCACAGTTTTGTCTCACCGTGAGTGATGGTCGGATTCGCGTTTATCGTCGAAGGAATGTGTTACACCGAGGCCTGTACTCTGGAGAGGGATCGATTTGGAGGTGGAGGGTCCGTCATGGTCTGGGACTGTGTGTCACAGCATCATCGGACTGAGCTTGCTTCATTGCAGGCAATCTCAACACTGTGCGTTACAGGGAAGACATCCTCCTCCCTCATGTGGTAGCCTTCCTGCAGGCTCATCCTGACATGACCCTCCAGCATGACAATGCCACCAGCCATACTGCTTGTTCTGTGAGGGATTTCCTGCAAGACAGGACTGTCAATGTTCTGCCATGGCCAGCAAAGAGTCCGGATCTCAATCCCATTGAGAACGTCTGGAACCTGTTGGATCGGAGGGTGAGGGCTAGGGCCATTCCCCCCAGAAATGTCCGGAAACTTGCAGGTGAAATGTCCGGAAATCTCACAGCAAGAACTGGCAAATCTGGTGCAGTCCATGAGGAGGAGATGCACTGCAGTACTTAATGCAGCTGTTGGCCACACCAGATCCAGAGGTGGGACCAAGTCATTGTTTTACAAGTCACAAGTAAGTCTCAAGTCTTAGCACTCAAGTCGCAAGTCTGACTCATATCTCAAGTCAAGACCGACAAGTATCAAGTCAAGTTTCAAGTCCTAAACTTTGAGTTTCGAGTCCTAAACAAGTCATAATGTGCTCTTCACCAAATGTAATACCATTTCATATTTTTAACAAGAGTAATAGTTAGTATATTACATTTACGCAAATCATGAATGCTTTTAAAAATATCTATATATTTATTACTTTCCAAATAAACGTTATATTTCCATGGGTAGCCATGAGAAAGACCCCCCCCCCCCCCCAATAGTGATCGACTATCAAGGATCACTATGGGGCGCAATCGGGCGATGTAGGCTTGTACACAATCGCCCAACCTTAACACACAGACACACACACACACTTTGTGTGTGGTTACAGTAGGCAGGATGGTCAGGCAGGATTTAGGCTACCAACTGCCTAGTCAGTTGTAGCTCAATCTTGGGTGCAATGATGACGTTCCCGCACTGACTGACTGTGTGGAGGCTCATTTATTTAGCCTACATGCTACACTAGCCAAGTTATAAATTATATAGCTGTCGGCTATATTAGCCACGACTTACCGTTCTTTGTGCAGCTTCAAATGTCGAACAAAGTTGGAAATTGTTGCGCCTCCGTCTAATTTTCTTCCCGCATGTTTTGCAAGTTGCAATCAGTTTTTTTTTATACAGCGTCTTTATATCTGAAAATAATAATATTGGGTATCATCTTTCCAAGGGCTCCATCTGAATTCACCCGCTGACGTTCCTCTGCACTGCAACGCACAACTTTTTCTCAGCTGGCACAATTTGATTGGCTGCTGTCCGATTCAAACTCTAATCCGTTAAATGAAGAGTTGATGCGCTGCACACTTTTTTTTAATAGCATCATTTTTAATATTTGGGCTTGGGGAGGGTATCAAGTCAGGTCGAGTCAAAAGGCTCAAGTCCAAGTTAAGTCATTGGTGTTAAAGTCGAGTTGCAAGTCATCATATTTGTGACTCGAGTCCACACCTCTGCCAGATACTGACTGTTACTTTTGATTTTGACCCCCCCCCTTTGTTCAGGGACACATTATTGAATTTCTGTTAGTCACATGTCTTTGGAACTTGTTCAGTTTGTGTCTTAGTTGTTGATTCTTATGTTCATACAAATATTTACACATGTTAAGTTTGCTGAAAACAAACGCAGTTGACAGTGAGAGGACGTTTATTGTTTTGCTGAGTTTAGTATGCATCGTAGAACAACACATTTTAGGGTTAGGTTGCAGGTTAAAAGAGAAACTTCCACCCCCTCAGTTACATTCCCCCTACTAATATTGTACACAGTACATGCTCATAAATGAATTGTTCTTGAAAGAGCCATCAAAGCCTAGACTAGAGGACCGGTTTCTCTTGAGCCCTGCCATCAATCATAATCTGTGTTGCATGATTGTCCCTCAGCCATGCAGAAAACGAAGTGTCACGCTTGGAGACTGTCCTGCAACCCACCTTTCCAAAATCCTTTCACAACTGGTAGACAAAGGATGCTTTGTTCTAAAGGAGGATTTTTGTGGCCATGAGTTTGCATTCTTCCTTTGCTCATGCTAATGCCTACATTTACAGTTGTTATATAAAAAAAACACAGCCCATACAGTATATACAAAGTGCAGCTCTGAGTATCTAGGTCTAGTTCTACATTGAGCTATAAAAATATATGTTTTTCAGACTGATATTCAACTCTGGCTGAATCCATTTGTATTTAATGGCAGTCTCTGCCACTGTGCAGAGAGACTTTTTAAAATCAGATATAGAAACTTGAGCATTAGAACAAAGCCCAGTGGATATATACAGACCTACAGTACAGGGGGAGGGAGTTCTGCTTACTCTGAAGAGTCTTCAGGGACGTCTTAACGAAGGCCTTGAATATGGACGTGTTGGTTAGCTGTCTGTCAGTAGAAACAGTGTGATGACGTGCTGTCTGGAATGTATGTGTCTCAGGCATATCCTGTCATGTTCCTGTCGTGCCTCTTAACAAAGCTATAGGTGTGTTCTCATGGCGTTGCCGTTGAAATGTCCTTGATGAAGTAGCAGCCTTGCTTTGGAGCGACATGGCTCCGCTGTTCGGATGTTATTTGATGAGGCTTCTGTTAACTGAGAGTCTTTAGTCTTGTTGCCCCTGTGTGTTCCCTTGTATCAGACAGAGGGGTGACATGGGACTGGGCAGGCTCTCATCGAAGCGTGCCCGAGCTGAAGAAGTCATGCACCTGGCCGTGGTGGCCTGCGGGAACCGCCTGGACGAGACGCTTACCATGGTCAAGTCGGCCCTCCTCTTCAGCATCAAGAGGATCAAGTTCCACATATTTGCAGAGGACACTTTGTCCTCTCAGTTTGAAAAGAAGGTAAGTACCCTCAGGCAGGTACTAGAGTGCATGATCTAGGCTTTAGGTACGGTATGTTTCTGGAAAAGGAACACACTAATTCTCAAAATATAGGCCTTATTGAATATTTTCAGAGACTCATGCTTCTCATGCATATCTTGGTTGCTGCTCAGTAATATATTACATTTACTGCCAGATCTGAGCTTGTTTAAAAACAAAAGTCAGCTTTTTGAACTCCCTCTTGCTTCAACATCTTACAGGCTTCAGACCCTTTTATCTCAAGGCCGATCATGTCACTCAGACATTTCTCACTGCATTACCCATGCAACATTTCAGTCATCTTTAGTTTGTTTATTCACGATCCAAGCTTTACAAAGTCAATGTGTTGGGCTACTGTGTAGCTGTAAATCTAAAGGTATACATACTGGTAAATGAAAACAGCATGCATGCGTGAGGCTACATGCCCTTTGAGTGTGTATGGGGTATGGTCTGTGTAGCATGTGAACCTCCCCTTTATAATTGGCTTCATGCTAGCCAGGAAGTTGAGTTAGTTAAACCCTAAAATCAGTAGCATATGTGCAGGAGATGGAACATTCCATGTCTGGCCTTCCTGCGCTGGTCAAAAAGGTAGAAGAGAAGGGGTGAAAAGGGGTTCTGGCCTCGATCTATGGACTTAGTCAACAGAAACCCGGCCAGCTCCGCCCACTGATCTTTGTTTTGGGGCCAAATGATTTAATAATACTGACGAATATGGAGGGCTTCAGAATCTAACGGAGCAGAAATCGTAGGCCTCTGTTGTGACAGCAGTGTTTACTTTGAGGGGCTAACCCTCAGGCTTGGACAGAATGGGCTTCAAATCGGCTACCTCTTGTTTAGGTTAGTTTCACTGGGTTAGGCGTAGTTCTAGCAACAGCTGGCAGCATTATGGTCAATGTACAACACCACTGCACTTACTGTAAAGACATGACTTCATTGGTTTACTAAGACTTCCTTAGATGTGTACAGTGCCTTTGGAAAATATTCAGACCCTTTGACTTTTTCCACATTTTGTTAGGTTACAGGCTTATTCTAAAAGTGATTTAAATAGTCCCCCCCCCCCTAATCAATCTAAACACAATACCCCATAATGACAAAGCAAAAGCAGGTATAGACATTTTTGCTAATTTATATTATTACATTTACATAAGTATTCAGATGCTTTACTCAGTACTTTGTTGAAACACCTTTGGCAGCGATTACAGTCTCCAGACTTCTTGGGTATGACGCTACAAGCTTGGCACACCTGTATTTGGGGAGTTTCTCCCATTCTTCTCTGCAGTGAGCTTGTGGGTTTTACTGACTGATCAGAGGCTACCAAGTAGCCAATAGCGACTTTGAAGGAGCTTCAGGCCTTTATGGCAAAGACTGGCCAATGTGTGCATGTGACCACAATATCACAAGTGCTCCACAAATCTGGCATCTATGGGAGGGTGGCAAGAAAAAAAACACTCCTCAAAAAAAGCCACATTAAGTCTTATGTAAGCTTAGCCAAAAAGCACATTGGAGATTGAGTCCAAGTGGCAAAAAGTGCTGTGGTCAGATGAGACCAAAATGGAACTTTTTGGCCTTGACGCAAAACGATATGTCCGGCGAAAACCCAATACATCTTTCCACTCAAAGAACACCATGCCTACAGTAAAGCACGGCGGTGGCAGCATCCTGTTGTGGGGGTGTTTCTCTTCAGCAGAGACTGGAGCACTTGTCAGGATAGAAGGGAAAATGGAAAGCGCAAAATACCGACAGATTCTTGAGGACCTGCAGCCCTCTGCCAGGAAGTTGAAAATGGGAAGATGGTTCACGTTTCAACATGCCAATGACCCAAAGAACACTGCCAAAGCAACCGTACAGTGGCTGAAGGACAAGAAGGTGAATGTCCTTGAGTGGCCTAGTCAGAGCCCCGACCTAAATCCAGTTGAGAATCTGTGGAATGACTTGAGTGCAGTCCATGAGCGGTCACCATGCAATTTGACTGAGTTTAAACAATTCTGCAAGGAAGAATGGGCAAATATTGCACAGTCTAGGTGAGCAAAGTTCGAGACGTATTCAAAGAGACTCATGGCTATAATTCAAGCAAAAGGTGGTTCCACCAAGTATTAACTCAGGGGTGTTCACTTATCCAAATAGGGTATTTTACTGTTTTTAATTAAAAATTTCAGATTTTTTTTCTCCCACTTGCATATTGTGGGTTACTGTAAGGCTGTAGGCAACAAAAGGTGAACATTTTGAAAGTGGGTGGTGACTTTCTATACCTACTGTAAATAAGGTATGTTTTTTATTTGTAATAAATTTGCTAAAATATCTGAACCTGTTTTCGCTTTGTCATTTATGGGGTATTGTGTGCAGATTGCTGAGGATTATGATAATTTTTTATCCATTTTAGAATAAGGCTGTAACATAACAATGTGGAAAAAGTCAAGAGGTCTGAATACTTTCTGAAGGCACTGTATGTAGACTTGAACTCTCAGGAGTGTATGGTGTCCGAATAAGGAATATTTCCATTTGCTCTTTCAGTGATCCCTCTCCCATACACCTTGACTCAACCTTTCGAGTTGCAGTTTTGTTACTTTGGATGTTAGATATGCAACGATAAAGGAGACACCTTGTGATGGCATCTTAAAATGGCTGTGCTGCCTCCCGGGTGGCGCAGTGGTCTAGGGCACTGCATCGCAGCGCAAGCTGTGCCACCAGAGTCTCTGGGTTCGCGCCCAGGCTCTGTCGCAGCCGGCCGCGACCGGGAGGTCCGTGGGGCGACTCACAATTGGCCTAGCGTTGTCCGGGTTAGGGAGGGTTTGGCCGGTAGGGATATCCTTGTCTTATCGCGCTCCAGCGACTCCTGTGGCGGGCCGGGCGCAGTGCGCGCTAACCAAGGGGGGCGGGTGCACGGTGTTTCCTCCGACACATTGGTGCGGCTGGCTTCCGGGTTGGAGGCGCGCTGTGTTAAGAAGCAGTGCGGCTTGGTTGGGTTGTGCTTCGGAGGACGCATGGCTTTCGACCTTCGTACGGGCCCGTACGGGAGTTGTAGCGATGAGACAAGATAGTAATTACTAGCGATTGGATACCATGAAAATTTGGGAGAAAAGGGGGTAAAAAAATAAAATAAAAATGGCTGTGCTACCTCTAACAGATGATGATGATGGTGTCTAGTAACTTTGTAGTTTCTTTTTCAGCTGAGCCAGTGGGCCCGTGCTGTCTCCAACAAGTTCCAGTACAGTATCTACCCAATCACGTTCTCTGTGGGGAATGCAGAGGAATGGAAAAAGCTGTTCAAGCCTTGCGCTGCCCAGAGGCTGTTTCTCCCTGTAAGGCTGCAGCACATTTTCTCTCACCTCTCTGTGTACTATATCGTATTTATCAAACATATACACTGATTTAAACTGATAGAGATATATATTCATCAGCAAATGTGTTTAGATAATTGTCCAGGCCATCTGTTTCCTATTTCTGTTCCACTCTGGGTTGCATTCTGACCCCAATGCATTTTCTATTAGATAGATAGGTTTAGCTTAGTTTACGCAAGCATACGAGTGATATACCCAGAGAATAATAGTGTATCCTTTTATTATGGATTTTACTTGTTGTATTACATTTGTATATAATCAATTACCTTAGCATGGTAATATATATGGATTTATTCATACCCATTGACCTTTACTTAACAAACCAGCAATCCCCAGAGATTGAATTCAATGGACATGCATATGTCTTTTTTTTAATGGACTATCTTTGAATCAGTGTGCACACACACATTGCTTTCTCTTCGTACACATTGCATCACATCGTTGTAAAAAGTGGTAAACAATCCATGACTGCCATTTGATTGATTGGCAGATGATTCTCCACAAACCATATACTTTGCAGGTGCCAAGTGATATTTGATTCTCATCAGGAACAGATTGCTTTGTGGTTGTTCTCTTCCCTCAAGCCATTGTAGGTTTTGAAATGGCACATACTGTATGCATAAAGGTCTGTCACTGGAATAGGAAAAAATTTGATATTCTGATTGTAACTTACACATGATTGTCGTGACAATAGGTGATCCTGAAGGACGTGGACTCTCTACTCTACGTGGATACAGATGTGCTGTTCCTCAGGCCCATGGATGATATGTGGAGTTTCCTCAAGGCCTTCAACACCACCCAGCTTGCTGCTATGGCCCCAGAGCATGAGATCCCCAAGATTGGCTGGTACAGCCGCTTCGCACGCCACCCCTTCTACGGGGTCACCGGGGTCAACTCTGGAGTCATGCTGATGAACCTCACAAGGATCCGAAGAACTTTGTTCAAAGTAAGGATCATCAATCAATCAACATTTTGGTCATATTCCCTGTCCCATGTCACTCACTACTGAGAATTTCTGCCCTGTTGTCCACCTCTGAGTTAAATCTCTAAGGAGAGTAGTTGTATCATTCAATCATATGTCTGAAGCCAGCCAGCTTAAGATATGGCACTTATTGGCACTCCGTCTCAACAGTTGGAGTGCTCAATGTAGCGTAGGCCATGATTTAAGGCTCTGTGATTGTCACACTCACATTAGAGCAGTGCTTCAGCACACTCGAGCTCAACTTGGCATTTCCCTGCATCCAAGAAAGAGCATTACAAATTGTAACTTGGGGAATACCTGGCTAAAACTCTGTAAATTTGCTCCTTTCAAATTGGGCAATTCTGTAGTGTAAGATGTGTAGCTGCTACTTGGGTTGTGGAGTAAACCAGTCCTTGTTCCTACTCCAGAACAGCATGATACCCAGTGGCCTGTCATGGGAGGACCTCCTCCACCCACTCTACCAGAAGTACAAGAACCACATCACTTGGGGCGACCAAGACCTCCTCAACATTATCTTCCACTACAACCCAGGTACACTCTACCACACCACAAATACGAAAATAAAATGGTATATAATTTCACCGCCATTCATGTTGACAGCAAGAGCTGTACTTAGGCTTGCATCAATTTACAATGTTTCCCCAAAACATGATTCCAAGAGTGGTTGCATAAATGTCATCTTGTATGGAATTCAATACAATTCCTTCAGGCAGGTGTCGTTATTGGTTTTCCTGCTCTAATACAACCACAAGAAAGAACTCTCCTGAATGAGGTCAATGCTGTGGAACTAAACAAGCCTGCGGCTGCAGCAGATTCAGTCACAAGTGCTAAGTGTTCCAAGCCTTAAGTAGACTTGGCAGGAGCATTGTTTGTCTGACAACATGAATGGAACCTGCCTGCTAAACAAGCATATCCCTAGCAGCATCCCCAAATACATATATTTTGTTTGAAGGGCCATGTGGAGGGAGCAGCCAGTCACTGTGAACGATCTGCATCCAACATGGAAAGACTTTAGTCTCTGGCATGTGTCTGATCCTTCTCCTTTTATGTCTGCCCGTAACCCGGTCTCAGAGCATTTAGTATTATTCTGTACGTAAATCCGAGACACTCCATTTAGTGTATGTTACATTTAATATGGTTCTATCAGACAGATGGTTACTTAAGGAAAAAACAAAAGTGGGGTGGATGGATGGGTGAGTTCGAATCTCATCACGGACAACTTTAGCATTTTAGCTAATTATCAACTACTTTTGAGCAACTTTGAAACTACTTAGCTAACCCTTCCCCTAACTTGAACCATTTTAGCTAACTCTTCACATAGGTTAAAGGGGAAGGGTTAAGGCTATGTGAAGAGTTAGCTAAAATGGTTCAAGTTAGGGGAAGGGTTAGCTAAGTAGTTTCAAAGTTGCTCAAAAGTAGTTGATAATTAGCTAAAATGCTAAAGTTGTCCGTGATGAGATTTGAACTCGCAACCATTGTGTTGCTAGATGGGTTAGGGGTTAGGGTTAAGTTTAGGAGTTAGGTTAAAGGGGAAGGGTTAAGGCTAACTCCTAAACTTAACCCTAACCCCTAACCCATCTAGCAACACAATGGTTGCGAGTTCAAATCTCATCACGGACAACTTTAGCATTTTGGCAACTAACTACTTTTTAGCTACTTTGCAACCCTAACCCTAACTTTAACCCTTCACGTAACCTTAACCCCGCAGCTTAACTAACGTTGGCGAGCTAGTTAACGTTAGCCACCTAGCTAGAATTAGTAACATATCATATGTTTGGCAAATTCAACATATTGTACATTTAGCAAATCTTTTACATAATACGAAATGTAATTCGTAACATATCATATGAAATAGGTGATGGACATCCACAAAATAATACATACTATACATCATACGAAATGGAGTGTCTGGATTTACTTACAGAATAATACGAAATGCTCTGAGACTAGGTTGCTGCCCTTGTTTCTGGTTGAAGGGGATTCTCCATTGGTGTTTTTCTCTCTTCCCAAGCCAAGATTTAATGCATTTTTAAAAGGACTAGAATCATTTTAGTTGTGAAGCAAGCCACTTGATAATTTACATGTTTTGGGATCAGCAAAACATGAGTTCTGAACGATTATCATTGTAGGTTGAAGTCATTCGTTTTTTTCCCTAAATGCTGTCTTTGGTACTAATCAGTTTTATTTTATTTTTTTCAATACTGGTGTCACAGTATACACTATGGTAAGCTTTGAGACATTGTGCAGAAATCTGACAGACATGTAATGGTGTGTTCCTATGTTTGCAGAGTCTCTGTACACCTTCCCATGCCAGTGGAACTACAGGCCTGATCACTGCATGTATGGGAGCAACTGTAAAGGAGCGGAACAGGAAGGCGTGTCCATTCTCCACGGGAACCGAGGAGTGTATCATGATGACAAGCAGCCAGCATTTAAAGTAGTGTATGATGCAATACATGAGGTAAGAACAATCTATTCATTTGAGTGGATTGTTTCACTAAAAACTGCACGTTTCTTTACTAGATTGCCGGTTACATCCTTTGGGACAAAGGCAACAAAATATGAAGGGGGAGGATCTCAGAAAATTATCAATCTTGGTATTAAATCCTTCTGTCCTTTTCTCTCCTTGGAAATGCTGTGGAAATGTTAACGTAAGGAAATCCTTGTCTCACCGCAACATCAGCCCCCTCTGCTGTCCATAGATAAGCCTTTTATTAACCAGACAATTTGATTCATATCCATCCCCTTCTACTGTACCTACAGTAAGCCAATGGCACAGTTGATTTATAAGAGGTTTGATAAGCTACCACTACTGGTGTCTAACCCTGAGGCCTGCAATGATTCTGTTTTACAGTACCCCTTTGAGGACAACTTGTTCCAGTCGCTGTTCTATCCCCTCCAGACCAAGTTTCTGGACACCGTCAACACCCTGTGTGGTCGGATTCCCCAGGTGTTTCTCAAACAGGTAGAGAAAACCATGAGGACCGTGTACGAGAAGAAAGTGGTCCGTCATGTGAAGCCTCCACCTAAATAACTACAGGAAACTGGATAGAGGAAGTTGTTTCTGACATCACTATGGGAATCTTTCTGTGGAAGATGTGCAATGTCAGGAGTCCCCAGACCAGACTGCCATATTATGACTGACTGAACTAGTATGGAAACTGATTGATGGAATCAGAATGCGTTGCACAGCGGATCACAAATGACATTCCATTTGATTGGAATGGTGGAATGGATCATGATGATCATGTAGGACAGGCATTCAGTGCTGGTCAATGATGCCGTGTGTGGGGTAAGCTTGCCTTATCACCCACTTAATTGTTTTTACAGAAACTGATTTACAGGTAAAAATGTGATTGGCTTCATAATTTGTTTAATACCTTTTTTAAGTACAATGCTTTCTTCAGGTCAGGATTAAGTCCTGGTGGAGAGAATTAAGTGGGAATTAAAAAATGGCAGAGGTAATTTTGTTTCTCTTAAAATGTGCATGAAAGTGTCTGCCGTAACACCTTTATACCTGAGGCTTCTGGAAATGGTTTGAAATGTTCCTACTCTGCATGGAGGTCAGCGCCTAACTGATCCTTTTATGTCAAACAAAGCTAATGGGTCTTTGCTTAACCAGAGCTTTCTGTCAAAGACAAAATCACTTGCATATCTGTACATGTGGATGTGATTCAACATGTCCAGTTCTCCAAATGCCAACGACAGTATTAAACACAGTATCATGAACATATCATACACTAGAAATGACCATTCATATTTTGTATAGATGTATAGGTAAAGGCCCTATTGCAGGGGTAGGCAACCCTGTTCCTGGAGTGCCGCAGGCACTTCATGTTTTTGCTTTAGCTGACCTGGAAGACAAGGTGTGTTGAATTTATGCAATCACTGAAGTGATCAATTAGGTCAGGTGTGGTGCCTTAGTTGGAACAAAAATCCTGCAGTACTCCAGGAACAGGGTTGCCTGCCCTATTGCATTGCGGTAATAGTTTGACTTGTGCAAATAGAACAGGGCATGCATACCATTAGTCCTCTATTCAATTGTCAAAGCATTGCAAATCCCTATATGAAGAAGCAGTGTAGTTGTCACAGATCAAAACTACCAAAGTGCTAGTGCTTATAGTCGGACAGTATTTTCAAAACTATGTGCCATGTGTATTAATAAATGCTCTTAAAATGTTTATTTTGTTTGTGCAAGAAAAGGACAGTAAACTTAATGAAAGTGTCTTGCTATAAAGTCATACTATCAGTGAGTGATACAGTATGTGTACTCTGGGATTTATAATGTGACGTTCGTGTAGCCTGCTCCATCGGTTGTCATGTGTGTTTACCGGTAATCATTTCAACTGGAAACTCAAGATGGTTGTATTTATACATGCTTATGTTTACTCTTTTTTCAGAATAAAGAAAATGCCAACAGTTCTGTGTCTATATTAGTGGAACATAAGATATGCACAGCCTTGCAGCTATAGATTCAAGACATTTTAAATATAACATGCAGGGGACACTCAGTGGTTTGTCAGATGTATGCCCATCCTGAAGTACATAACGTGAAGAAAGCAAGGCAATGATTTTTAGAGGATAGGTATCTTTTATAGAAGAAACCCTTCAGCTTGAAGGTGCTGGCATGAATGTACAGTGCGTTCGGAAAGTATTCATACCCCTTGACTTTTTCCACATTTTGTTACGTTACAGCCTTATTCTAAAATTGATTAAATTAATGTTTTCCCTCAATCTACACACAATACCTCAATGACAAAGTTAAAAGTTATTTTTGCACTTATTATTATTATTTTTTTAAACATCTGATTTACTTAAGTATTCAGACCCTTTGCGATGAGACTCAATTGAGCTCATGTGCATCCTGTTTTCATTGATCATCCTTGATGTTTCTACAACTTGATTGGAGTCCACCTGTGGTATATTCAATTGATTTGACATTATTTGGAAAGGCACATCTACCTACAGTGCATTCGGAAAGTTTTCAGACCCCATGACTTATTCCACATTTTGTTACGTTACAGCCTAATACCCCATAATGACAGCAAAAACATGCTTTTAGACATTTTTGCAAATGTATAAAAAATATGAAATCATATTTACATACGTATTCAGACCCTTTACTCAGTACTTTGTTGAAGCACCTTTGGCAGCTATTGATTAGAGCCTCGTGTTCTTGGGTATGACGCTACAAGCTTGGCACCTGTATTTGGGGAGTTTGTCCCATTCTTCTCTGCAGATCCTCACAAGCTCTGTCAGGTTGGATGGGGAGCGTTGGATGTTTGATTGGATTCAAGTCCGGGCTCTGGCAGGGACACAAGGACATTCAGAGACTTGTCCCGAAGCCACTCCTGCGTTGTCTTGGCTGTGTGCGTAGGGTTGTTTTCCTGTTGGAAGGTGCGAAGGACCTCTCTGTACTTTGTTCCGTTCATCTTTCCCTCGATCCTGACTAGTCTCCCAGTCCCTGCCGCTGAAGAACATCCCCACAGCATGATGCTGCCACCATGCTTTACCGTGGGGATGGTGCCAGGTTTCCTCTAGACATGAAGCTTGGCATTCAGGCCAAAGAGTTCAATATTGGTTTCATCAGACCAGAGAATCTTGTTTCTCATAGTTGGAGTCCTTTAGGTGTCTTTTGGCAAACTCCAACCGGGCTGTCATGTACCTTTTACTGAGGAGTGGCTTCCGACTGGCCACTCTACCATAAAGGCCTGATTGGTGGAGTGCAGCAGAGATACTTGTCCTTCTGGAATGTAGAGACAAAGATTTGTATAACTAAACCAAGATAGACCACAATTTATCGTTTACAATGGGAACAAATGAGTCATAGTGGGCAGAGCCAAACACGGACTAGCGATATCCTATTGGCGAGTTCTAGTAAACATCTCCATATGTCTGTTAGGGAACGCCTAATCTAAAGTGCGCGTGTGCAGTAACTATATTCGTCTTTGCACTCTTAAACGGCGCGATTTTTAAAAACCTTTGCAAAGGGTAAAGTCTACAAAACTTAGTCCACTCTGTTCATAAAATATTCTAGTTTTGGGAACAGACGACTGTGTTGAGATCAAATGTTTAATCGATGAGAAAATTTGCAGAATGTTGGCCAAAATCAATCTCGTTCCATCTTCTTCCACTGCCCGCCATATTTGGTAGTGAGTGGAAACGCCAACCGGATGCTTCACATTTATACTTCCAGTGAAATATCTGTCATTATTCTAGCTGTGGTAGAGAGGTCAATAACGGTATAATGCATTGAGCCTATTGAACTCGATCCGAAACAATATAATTGCCATGGAAACGCGTGGGGGAAAGGACCGTGGGTCGAGATCCTGGGTCGCCTCATTTCCCCCAGCAAAATTAGCCTACATTTAGGCTCTTGTTTATGTGTATTTCACACTATGTTGAGGTCAAAATCGGAGTATGACGCTTGTATGGATGCCAAGTCAACCCTGATGTCGTTAACAATCGACTGCATTACAGTTAAAAACAGTATTGACTAGCACCACCGATTTCTGTATGCCAGTTAATACGAACGGAAGTTAGCCTTTATCAGTCACTTCTTCTAAACCTGAAAATTGATCACTTGTAAATGTTATACAGCCAAAAACAGTAAATCCAAATCGGACTTTAGTAACCACATTGTGAGCTATGTTATAATATAATCACAACAGATTTGAAGAATATTCACTTTGTTAGATGATATTTGTTGAATGTACCCCCATCTGGTCTGCGTTCCAATGATCCTTTACTTAATCTATTTTGCAACTTGTTGAACAGCAGCGTACTCCCTGTACTTTCTGCGTTCTGAATCTGATCCGCAATGACCTCACGAGCGCCATATTAAAACGCTTCTTCTTCCCCTTACATGTTATGGGGCAGCGCTATCCGGGATGCTTTGGACGTCCATACCCTAACCAAAAAATGTGTATAACTAAACCTACATCTCATTGTTATATCTCAATGTTAGAACCTTAATCCATACCCTAACCATAACCCTTACATACTAACCTTAAAACCTATCTTTACCATTTTACATTTCAACTTCAATGTGGGCTATGGACGTCCCAAGGATCCCAGGTAGAATGGACCCACTACTTTTTTGTGTTGAACGCAGCCACCACTAGTCTGCCTCTTGCTCCAAGAGATTGACAGAGGACAACAACATGATGGAAATTGACTCACTCCAAGAGGCGTTTAAAGGTTTTTGGGTTTCTTATGAATAGCGTAATACTTAAATAAAGTCAGACTTTTTGTTTGACTTTTTTCTATACTACAGTGGTTATATTGCCATAAGGTGTTGAATGTAGCTAACGTTAGCTAGCTATAAGCGTATGTTAGCTAGTCAGCTAATGCTAACATTCGGAAGAATAAGCAATGTTGCTAACTAACGTTAGCGTTTCCCCTTTAGCTTAAAGGTAGCTAGCTATCAATTCTCAAAACACCAGAGGTTTATATATTTATTTCTGGATTCAACAATTTAACTAGCTAGTTAGCCATGGTGCTGTTGACAACTCCATCGCACAGCTAACGTTAGCTTAGCTAGCTAACGTTAGCAAACTAATGAACTGATTAAGTTAGCTACCGGTAGTTAGCAATGATGTATACACTATTGGTAGTTAGCTACCATTTCCAGTTAGTTGGATTGTGAACTTTTCTATTGACTACGTTAGTTAGCTAACTAGCCAGTAAGACAATACTATGAAGGTAATTGTTGATGTTATGTAGCTAACTGGCAAGTTGTCCAGCGAGCTAGCTAACATGCTAGCTTGCAAGTTTGAGTTCACTTAACCTGGCCAATGCCAATGGCCACAATTAGCTAGCTCGCTGGGTAGGTCGCTATAAAGGTTTATGAGAACACAATTACATTTTCAGTTGGTGTCACTGTTAGTTAGCAAGCTAACTAAGGCGATCGGCTCCATTTGGCATTTTCCTTTCTTGAGCTGGTGAGCTAAATGGCTGAACAAATCAAATCAAATGTATTTATATAGCCCTTTTTACATCAGCTGATATATCAAAGTGCTGTACAGAAACCCAGCCTAAAACCCCAAACAGCAAGCAATGCAGGTGTAGAAGCACGGTGGCTAGGAAAAACTCCCTAGAAAGGCCAAAACCTAGGAAGAAACCTAGAGAGCAACCAGGCTATTAGGGGTGGCCAGTCCTCTTCTGGCTGTGCTGGGTGGAGATTATAACAGAACATGACCAAGATGTTCAAATGTTCATAAATGACCAGCATGGTCAAATAATAGTAATCACAGTGAACAGGTCAGGGTTCCATAGCCGCAGGTAGAACAGTTGAAACTGGAGCAGCAGCACGGCCAGGTGGACTGGGGACAACAAGGAGTCATCATGCCAGGTAGTCCTGAGGCATGGTCCTAGGGCTCAGGTCCTCCGAGAGAGAGAATGAGAGAGAGCATACTTAAATTCACACAGGACACCGGATAAGACAGGAGAAATACTCCAGATATAACAGACTGACCCTAGCCCCCCGACACAAACTACTGCAGCATAAATAGCATGAACACACTGACAGTGTTGTAGTCACAAGTCATCATTAACATTAGCTAGTTAACGTCAATGGTTTCATAAGCAAGCCAATCTATCCAAAGTTCCCTGCTCTGTTGTGTTGTGCTAACTGACTTGATATCACTGTTCTCTTTAGACTTTGACAATAAAGGGAAGAAAGAAGTGGCACCGCTGCTCGACCAGTTTCTGTGTCATGTTGCGAAGACTGGAGAAACCATGTAAGGAATGTTCATATTGTCAAGCTTGTAGCTACAGATATCATGCATATGAGAGGATGAAGCATGCTCAGTGGGATAACTTCAACATCACTGGTTGAAATTATGTAAAAGGCATAGTCCTAGATCATGCCTAGTCTTCTCTTCTGCATGTGCTGTATTATTTTTGCTAAGAGATCTGTGCTCTGTCTTTCCAGTGTTCAGTGGTCTCAGTTTAAAAGCTATTTCCTCTTCAAACTGGAGAAGGTGATGGACGACTTCAATGCCTCAGCACCCGATCAAAGGGGGGTAGCCAATCCCAATGTGGACTCCATTCCATTTGAGGACATGAAGGAGAGGATACTGAAGATTGTGAATGGATACAATGGGTAGGTACCAGTATAACCTTTTAGAATCAACTGTTTTCTTGCGATCATGTCATGCCATCTAAAGAGTTAACGTTGCTGACTTTGTGGTGGTTGTACAAGGGCGCCATCTACTGGAGAGGCTTTCTAGATGTCACATGTACTGTAGTGCTCAAATTTATTTTTTCTTTTTTTTACCTTTATTTAACTAGGCAAGTCAGTTAAGAACAAATTCTTATTTACAATGACGTCCTAGGAACAGTGGGTTAACTACCTTGTTCAGGGGCAGAAAGACAGATTTGTACCTTGTCAGCTCGGTGATTCGATCTGGCAACCTTTCTGTTACTGGCCCAATGCGCTAAACCCTGGCCCAGCGCGCTAACCCCTGGCCCAGCGCTCTAACCCCTGGCCCAGCGCGCTAACCCCTGGCCCAGCGCTCTAACCACTAGGCTACCTGCCGCCCCAATGGCAACCATATTGTAAACACGCATGTCATTATAGTTTATTTTATACCTATCTAATTTCACTTTTTTCTTGAGCTAGCCCTACCTCAGGTTTATTTGAGTAACCTCCTTACTTACTTCCCTCAGAATTCCGTTTACGATTCAGCGTTTGTGTGAGCTGCTTACAGAACCCAAGAGGAATTACACAGGGACAGAGAAATTCCTCAGAGGTGTTGAGAAGGTGAGTGGAGTGCCATGTCTGTTTAGGAACAGTTGTGCAGTGTTATACTAGATTAGATGTGTGTAGTCTCTATATGTTGTATAGTATTTATATTTTGAAGTGTTTGTGTTGAAGGGTTTTTCTTCTTCCAGAATGTGATGGTGGTCAGCTGTGTGCATCCTACTTCAGAGTAAGTGTTGTTTTTGTCCTTATTGTTATACATTATATCAAGGAGACATTTTTACAAAGAGGTGATTCGTTGTATTTATACTGAACAAAAATATGAATGCAACATGCAACAATTTCAACGATTTTACTGAGTTACAGTTCATATAAGGAAATCAGTCAATTGAAATAAATTCATTAGGCCTTAATCTATGGATTTCACAACTGGAAGGGCCTGGGAGGGGATAGGAGGGCATAGGCCCACCCACCGGGGAACTGGCCCAGCCAATCAGAATGAGTTTCCCCACACAAAATGGCTTTATTACAGACAGAAATACTCTTCGGTTTCATCAGCTGTCCGGATGGCTGGTCTCAGATGATCCCACAGGTGAGGAAGCCGGATGTGGAGATCCTGGGCTGGCGTGGTTACACGTGGTCTGCGGTTGTGAGGCCAGTTGGAAGTACTGCCAAATTCTCGAAAATGACATTGGAGGCAGCTTATGGTAGAGAAATGAATGTTAAATTATCTGGCAACAGCTCTGGTGGATATCCTGAAGTCAGCATGCCAGTTGCATGCTCCCCCAATTTAAGACATCTGTGACATTGTGTTGTGTGACAAAACTGCACATTTTAGTGGCCTTTTATTTTACCCAGCACAAGGTGCACCTGTGTAATGATCATGCTTTTTAATACGCTTCTTGATATGCCACACCTTTTAGGTGGATGGATTATCTTGGCAAAGGAGAAATGCTCACTAACAGGGATGTAAACATTTGAGAGAAATAAGCTTTTTGTGTGTATGGAACATTTCTGGGATCTTTTATTTCAGCTCATGAAATGTGGGATCAACACTTTACATGTTGCGTTTATATTTTTGTTCAGTATAGGTTATATGAAGTAAAATATTTTTTGAATTACTTTGTTTCTCTCTGTCATGAAGGAAAAACGGATGCAGTGGTGTGAATAGAATGAATGGTGTTATGTTGCCTGGGAACGCATCTGCTTTTACGGAAAGGTAAAGCTCAAATGACAGGTTCCTATTTTCTCACCCTAGTTTCCTCAGTGATAATTGCCTAAAGGTAAACCACTCACATTTCTGACACTTTTCTTACACTACATTTCTTTCACTCTTCCTCTATTTTCTTGCAGGAAAGTGAATGGCCCAGGGACCCCCAGGCCGCTGAACAGACCAAAGCTCTCTCTAGCGACAAACGGCCTACCGGACAGTACAGAAAACAAAGACCCTACCACAGAGCAGGGACATGACAAACCCTCCAGGTACTTCAGTTGCTACCCAACAGACCGTGTGATACTCAGTTCCTACTTTTTTCTTTTGATGAATTGAATGTGTGATGAATCTTCGCTCTCTCAGTGAGGTGTCGGCATCAGGTACCCAGGGGAGCTCTGTGAAGAACAAGCACCATGCCGACGAGGAAGAAGAGGATATGGAGGCTGAGCAACACGAGGTGAAGAGGCTCAAGTTCAGCAAAGAGGATGAGCAGGAGGGGGACACCCTCAGACACGGCCACAATGACAGTTTGTCGGAAGAGGCAGAGTCCATGGTCCAGGAGGAGGAGGACGAGAAGAGAAGTGAGGCTCCCAGTACTGCTGGGACTTGTGAAGACCAAGGTAGGACTGGTTTTTCACTCTTTATTTTCGCCCATCATGCCGACATGCATTGCTGGTACAATCCTTTGTGGATATTAGTACGTGTATGAGCAGAACCAGGAGTTGCCTGAATTGGCAGAATTCTGAGGTGTTCATCGTAGGTTCAGCTTATCTGCTTGCCAGATCTACATCAACCCTTATGCAGTTAACATTAGTAACTCTATTTTTGTGTCCTTGCCTGTCCCACAGAGCCATCGAGCACACAGTTGGAGCCATCAGCAGGGCCCGGGGAGGACGACCAGGCAGAGAGGGAGGTTCCTTGTGGCTCCCAAGAGGAATGTAATGACATGGACCAGTCAGAACAGCAGGCCCCTGCTGGCGTCCTGGAGAGCCCTGAGACGCGGGACAGCGATGAGGGCAGTGACCCAGTCAGCAGCAGCAGTAGTGTCAGCAGCAGTTGCAGTGAGGAGAGTGGAGCCAGGGAAGAGAGAGCCTCTGCTCCCTCCAGCAGTACTTCTGAGCCACCTGCAGAGGGCGCCATGGAGAGCGGTAGCCTGGACACTGGGACCAGTGAGGAGCCCATGGAGCAGGACTAGGACCTCAGCATCCATCTGTTGACTATTTAGAACATCTGTCCTCAAGTCCAGCTTGAGTGTCACCGGTGAAGGGGATGCGCCATCCTGGTCCCCTAGATACTTTACGCCTTGTCTACATTTTGGGCACTCCTCAAAATGACCACCTGATGTGGGCATAAACATTTTTATTTTGAATCAAATATAAACTGGATTTTTTTTCTACATTATTTAGAGTTTTCATTTTAAGGCTTGTGGTCTCTAGAGGTCTTTGTTTCAGCCTTGATCAGTCTTTGGGGTTGCAGATGATGTTTGTTGTAGCTGTGCTGATAGGTCGGGGTGTTCGCTGGCTTTTTTCCCTCATCAGTTTAAGCATTTGTCAGGAAAAGTAAACCAGGCAGTTTTTTCCCTATAGCCAGTTTCTCTCTGTGGATTATCACCTCTGCCACACCAGAGTCGAGACAAAGCTATCGCCGCTAATTAACTTCCTCATTATTTATGCTGTCAGTTACTCACTCCGGCGATGAACTAGCTATAATCATTTCTGTTTCTGACTGAAGCACAAGCCTTAGCATCCAGCTCATACCACTGTTTTTACTCGTGCCGCCATCTTGGTTGTTGAAAAAATTTATATTTCCTTGTTTGTTGTTTTCCCCCCCATCAATTTTCCTTGTGAGTTGGGAGTATTGAAATAGATTTTCCATATGTGTCCTTATTCTCCTTTTTAAATGCATCTATTTTCTTTGCGATGATACACTACCGACCCAACTCAGAGTAATATAACATGCTACCTTTTACCTTAAAATGTAACATATCATTTTGGGTGCATTGAACCATCATTTATATGAACATTTCAACTGAATTACTTATTTTGGAAAATATGTTTTTTGACAGCCAGTTATTTCATTTCCAAAACCAGCTGTAAGTACAAAGATGACTTCTGCTTTGTATTGTGATGTCACCAAGTTGTTTGACTGACAGATATCCAGAGCATTTACTGGTTACCAGCTTTACACCTGTTTCTGCAGCTGTACTTTTTGATATGTAGAATTTTAAATTTCTGTAAAGTAGATTTTTGTAGATTGTGATACAGTATATGTTCACTGCCTTTGTGAAACCATATATAATTGTATAGTTTGTGTATGCTCTGAATGATTGGGCTTTCAATGCGGTATTCAGATAAAGCAATAAATGTAAAAAAAAAAAAATTGTGGTCATGCATTCTTTCTTGAGGCCTTCCATCTATTCCACTGAGCTGCTCTTAAAGGCTTTCGCAT
Organism: Salvelinus alpinus; assembly: GCF_045679555.1. Classification (NCBI taxonomy): domain Eukaryota; kingdom Metazoa; phylum Chordata; class Actinopteri; order Salmoniformes; family Salmonidae; genus Salvelinus; species Salvelinus alpinus. Next base: position 13,212,711 of record NC_092097.1, on the reverse strand, counting down.
GTTCACCTTCCTGATGATCAGATCACCTCTTATGTAATGACGTCTTAACATCTCTGCGGACTTATTCTAATAAATGTGTTGTTGAAGACGTGAGCTTCTTAAGCTGGGTTTGCTATTATGTGGTCAAATGCTCAGTTCAGGGCGATCAGTAATCAACTGATTACCCTGTCAGATTTCTATGTCATGTTTGAACATGTAGTTCTGGTTGTACTACGAGTCCATATTGAGCTTATATGAAATCCCGCTACGCCCTCCCACGAATCATCAAAACAGGCGACGCGTCAATACAGGATCGAATCTTACTACACCTATTCTGATGCAGGGCTTGCAAACAGATTACAAAGGGAAACCCAGTGCCGCAAGCTTACCAGTCAAGATAAATGTCTTCTACGCTCGCTTCGAGGCCAGCAACACTGCACCATGAATGAGAGCACCAGCTGTTCCTGTGGTCACACTCTGTAGCCGATGTAAGACCTTTAAACATGTTAACATTAAGACAGATTACCAGGACACGAACTCAGAGCATGTGCTGACCAGCTGGTAGGTGTCTTCACTGACATTTTCAACCACTCCCTGACCCAATCTGTAATACCTACATGTTTCAAGCAGACCACCATAGTCTGCCCAAGAATGCCAAGGTATCCCGTCTACATGACTATCGCCCTGTAGCATTCACATCTGTAGCCATGAAATGCTTTGAAAGGCTGGTCATGGCTCACATAAACAGCATCATTCCAGACACCCTGGACCCACTCCAATTTGAATACCACCCCAATAGATCAAAACATTTCTCAATCTCTTGCACTGCCCTTTCCCACCTGGACAAGAGGACAATCTATGTGAGAATGCTATTAATTGACAACAGCTCAGCGTTCAACACCGTAGTGCACTCCAAGCTCACCTCTTCAACTGGATCCTGGACTTTCTGATGGGGCGACCCCAGCTGGTGAGGGTAGGCAACAAAACATGCACCACACTGACCCTCAAAACGGGGGCTCCCTCAGGTGCATGCTTAGTCCTCTTCTGTACTCATTTACATTACATTTAAGTCATTTAGCAGACGCTCTTATCCAGAGCGACTTACAAATTGGTGCATTCACCTTATGATATCCAGTGGAACAACCACTTTACAATAGTGCATCTAACTCTTTTAAGGGGGGGGGGGGGGTTAGAAGGATTACTTTATCCTATCCTAGGTATTCCTTAAAGAGGTGGGGTTTCAGGTGTCTCCGGAAGGTGGTGATTGACTCCGCTGACCTGGCGTCGTGAGGGAGTTTGTTCCACCATTGGGGTGCCAGAGCAGCGAACAGTTTTGACTGGGCTGAGCGGGAACTGTACTTCCTCAGAGGTAGGGAGGCGAGCAGGCCAGAGGTGGATGAACGCAGTGCCTTTGTTTGGGTGTAGGGCCTGATCAGAGCCTGAAGGTACGGAGGTGCCGTTCCCCTCACAGCTCCGTAGGCAAGCACCATGGTCTTGTAGCGGATGCGAGCTTCAACTGGAAGCCAGTGGAGAGAGCGGAGGAGCGGGGTGACGTGAGAGAACTTGGGAAAGTTGAACACCAGACGGGCTGCGGCGTTCTGGATGAGTTGTAGGGGTTTAATGGCACAGGCAGGGAGCCCAGCCAACAGCGAGTTGCAGTAATCCAGACGGGAGATGACAAGTGCCTGGATTAGGACCTGCGCCGCTTCCTGCGTGAGGCAGGGTCGTACTCTGCGAATGTTGTAGAGCATGAACCTACAGGAACGGGTCACCGCCTTGATGTTAGTTGAGAACGACAGGGTGTTGTCCAGGATCACGCCAAGGTTCTTAGCACTCTGGGAGGAGGACACAATGGAGTTGTCAACCGTGATGGCGAGATCATGGAACGGGCAGTCCTTCCCCGGGAGGAAGAGCAGCTCCGTCTTGCCGAGGTTCAGCTTGAGGTGGTGATCCGTCATCCACACTGATATGTCTGCCAGACATGCAGAGATGCGATTCACCACCTGGTTATCAGAGGGGGGAAAGGAGAAGATTAATTGTGTGTCGTCTGCATAGCAATGATAGGAGAGACCATGTGAGGATATGACAGAGCCAAGTGACTTGGTGTATAGCGAGAATAGGAGAGGGCCTAGAACAGAGCCCTGGGGGACACCAGTGGTGAGAGCACGTGGTGCGGAGACAGATTCTCGCCACGCCACCTGGTAGGAGCGACCTGTCAGGTAGGACGCAATCCAAGCGTGGACCTTGCCGGAGATGCCCAGCTCGGAGAGGGTGGAGAGGAGGATCTGATGGTTCACAGTATCAAAGGCAGCCGATAGGTCTAGAAGGATGAGAGCAGAGGAGAGAGAGTTAGCTTTAGCAGTGCGGAGCGCCTCCGTGACACAGAGAAGAGCAGTCTCAGTTGAATGACTAGTCTTGAAACCTGACTGATTTGGATCAAGAAGGTCATTCTGAGAGAGATAGCAGGAGAGATGGCCAAGGACGGCACGTTCAAGAGTTTTGGAGAGAAAAGAAAGAAGGGATACTGGTCTGTAGTTATTGACATCAGAGGGATCGAGTGTAGGTTTTTTCAGAAGGGGTGCAACTCTCGCTCTCTTGAAGACGGAAGGGACGTAGCCAGCGGTCAATGATGAGTTGATGAGCGAGGTGAGGTAAGGGAGAAGGTCTCCGGAAATGGTCTGGAGAAGAGAGGAGGGGATAGGGTCAAGCGGGCAGGTTGTTGGGCGGCCGGCCGTCACAAGACGCGAGATTTCATCTGGAGAGAGAGGGGAGAAAGAGGTCAAAGCACAGGGTAGGGCAGTGTGAGCAGAACCAGCGGTGTCGTTTGACTTAGCAAACGAGGATCGGATGTCGTCGACCTTCTTTTCAAAATGGTTGACGAAGTCATCCGCAGAGAGGGAGGAGGGGGGAGGAGGGGGAGGAGGATTCAGGAGGGAGGAGAAGGTGGCAAAGAGCTTCCTAGGGTTAGAGGCAGGTACTCCCTGTTCACCCACGACTCCAACACCATCATTAAGTTTGCCAACAACACGACGTGGTAGGCCTGATCACCGACGACGATGAGACAGCCTTTAGGGGGAAGGTCAACAACCTCTCCCTCAACGTCACCAACACAAATGAGCTGATCGTGGACTACAGGAAACGAAGGGCCGAGCAGGCCCCCATTCACATCAACAGAGCTGTACTGGAGCCGGTCAAGAGCTTCAAGTTCGTTGGTGTCCACATCACTAAGGATCTATCATGGTCCAAACACTCCAACACAGTCGTGAAGAAGGCATGTAAATGCCTCTTCCCATTCAGGAGGCTGAAAAGATTTGTCATGGTCCCTCAGATCCTCAAAAAGTTCTACAGCTGCACCATTGAGAGCACCTTAACTGGGTGCATCACCGCTTGGTATGGCAGCTGCTTGGCATCCAACCGCAAGGCACTACAGAGGGTAGTGCGTATGGAGCCGAGCTCCCTGACATCCAGGACCTCTATACCAGGCGGTGTCAGAGGAAGGCCCCAAAAAATGTCTTAGACTCCAGTCACATAAGTCATAGACAGTTCTCTCTGCTATTGCACGGCAAACGATACCGATGCACGAAGTCTGGAACAGACAGGCCCCTGAACCGCTTCTATCCCAAGCCATAAGACTGCTAAATAGTTAGTTAAATAACCAAATAGCTACCCGGACTATCTGCATTGACCCTTTTTGCACCAACATTTTTGACTCATCACATACACAGCTCCTACTGTTTATTATTTGTCACTTTATTCCTAGTTATATGTACATCGCTACCTCAATGACCTCGTACCCCTGCACATCGACTCCGTACCCCGTGTATCTAGCCAAGTTATCATTTGTCATTGTGTTTTTATTATTACGTGTTTTACTTTTCTATTATTTCTATTATTTTCTTTCTCTCTGCAAGTAAGCATTTCACTGTTAGTCTACGCCTGTTGTTTATGGAACATTTGACAAATACTATTTTATTTGAATTGGCCTGAGCTCTTAAGATCTGAAGACTAATGTCTAGGCTTAGGCTCAAAGGGCTACTGCAGTCGTACATAGACAACCTGATACTTGCTCAGTTACTGTACATGATTTATGCTTTAAATCTGCAGTCAGTCTTTGAGGCCATGCACAAAATGGATGAGAATTGTTAGTAGGTTATATTTGTGATGGTTCACTGGTGCCTTGAGTTTGTAGACCTTGACCAAACAGTAATCCAATCTGAACATAGCCTATGTCTTTCTCCCATGAGAATAAAAGTAAACCAGGGGATCATAGTCTGGGGTTGGAAGAGCCTTTGTTACAACCCTGAGGCCCTCGTTTGTATTCTTTAATAATGACTGATTCTCGCATGTCGTGTTTTTACAAAGGGGCAGCAAAGGTGTTTTTGTTGTTCGTCTTACAGCGTTCGACATGTCTGTCTCTTGGCTGCTGAAATTTACCCAAACTCTCTGAGGAAATAAAGAGTGGATTGTGTAAATCTGAGCAGCAGTGCTGTTCTGTGGGATGGGAAGCAGTGTTAAACTGTAGCCTTTGAAGAGGCATCTCCAGGGAAATAAATGCCAGGCCACCCGGGGAATAAAGAGGTTCTCGCAATCAAATGAGCTATCATTTGATACCTCTCCAGAAATTGTAGAGTTTATAATAGAGTGACACAACACTGGTGACTCATTTGGGCTTCTTCTTTTAAAAGTTTATTCTCTTTGTTCTAAAAGGAAGTTCATGCTCAGGATCTTGCACTGAAGCTGTTACTTGCAGTAGGCCTTCACCCCCGTCATTCGGGGCTACTTTGTGAAACTTAATTAAGTGCTGTGTTTTCTGTCTCAGTTAGATTTACACACGTATGTTGCTGAGGGAGCCTCTCATTATTTCTCAGCTGTGTTTGAAAGCCTATCTGTAATATCAAGTGAGAATTGTTTGATCCCAGGGGACCTGGCTTCATTTCTTGGGGATAGAAGAAGGCTAAAGTAGGTAAATATCCAGGCTGCACATTGTCAGATCTGTATGTAGAGAAGCTTCATTATTCCCCTGACCCTCTGCCTCTCATAACATCACAAAGGCAACACATGGCACCAAGCCCAACAGCAAGCATTTCTTTAGGCTTGCCAAATTCAAGAAGTGTCGTAAACATTTTTATCATGGTTTCCTAAGAGGAACCTTGCACATGGTTTGTTTTGCGTTTTATGCATTTATAATTTTCCTTGTAAATTGGAGTTGATTATTATTGGCAATTCTGTAGTCTAACTCAAACTGGGATGAAATGGAAATTGAGTAGCTCAATATTTGCTTTAATTAATTCATCACTAGCCAAGCGATGGTGCCAACTTTTACTCCTTTTCACTGGGCTCCAGCAAAACCCAAAGGAGTTCTGTGTGTCCTTTGAATCTGAAGCAAGCTTATGGTAGATGTGTGTGTGTGTGTGGGGGGGGTTATACAAATGTTTTAGATCTTTTTTTATGAATGCGACTCTAATGTAAGTGATCTTTGTTTTCCTATTTCCTGAAAATGAAAGAAAAAAGTTGGGTTCCCTCAAGGACATCAGATAACCTGCTTTAAGACCTCAATTCACATGAACAAAGCCTTACTGTAGCCTTGCTGTTCCAGTCTAGAACAGCCATGCATAATATTTCACACTACAGTATCTATAGTTGAAGTCGGAAGTTTACATACACTTAGGTTGGAGCCATTAAAACTCATTTTTCAACCACAATTTCTTGTTAACAAACTGTAGTTTTTGCAAGTTGGTAGGACATCTAATTTGTGCGTGACACAAGTAATTTTTCGAACAATTGTTTACAGACAGATTATTTCACTTAGAATTCACTGTATCACAATTCTAGTGGGTCAGAAGTTTACATACACTAAGTTGACTGTGCCCTTAAACAGCTTGGAAAATTCCAGAAAATGATGTCATGGCTTTAGAAGCTTCTGATCATTTGAGTCAATTGGAGGTGTACCTGTGGATGTATTTCAAGGCCTGCATTCAAGCTCAGTGCCTCTTTGCTTGACATCATGGGAAAATCTAAAGAAATCAGCCAAGACCTCAGAAAAAAATTGTAGACCTCCACAAGTCTGGTTCATCCTTGGGAGCAATTTCCAAACTCCTGAAGGTACCACTTTCATATGTACAAACAATAGTACGCAAGTATACACACTATGGAACCACGCAGCCGTCATACCGCTCAGGAAGGAGACGCGTTCTGTCTCCTAGAGATTAACGTACTTTGGTGCGAAAAGTGCAAATCAATCCCAGAACAACAGCAAAGGACCTTGTGAAGATTCTGGAGGAAACAGGTACAAAGGTATCTATATCCACAGTAAAACGAGTCCTATATCGACATAACCTGAAAGGCCGCTCAGCAAGGAAAAAGCCACTGCTCCAAAACTGCCATAAAAAGCCAGACTACAGTTTGCAACTGCACATGGGAACAAAGATCGTACTTTTTGGAGAAATGTCCTCTGGTCTGATGAAACAAAAATGGCCATAAAGACCATCGTTATGTTTGGAGGATAAAGGGGGAGGCTTGCAAGCCGAAGAACACCATCCCAACCGTGAAGCACGGGGGTGGCAGCATCATGTTGTGGGGGTGCTTTGCTGCAGGAGGGACTGGTGCACTTCACAAAATAGATGGCGTCATGAGGCAGGACAATTATGTGGATGCATTGAAGCAACATATCAAGACATCAGTCAGGAAGTTAGAGCTTGGTCACAAATGGGTCTTCCAAATGGACAATGACCCCAAGCATACTTCCAAAGTTGTGGCAAAATGGCTTAAGGACAAAAAAGTCAAGGTATTGGAGTGGCCATCACAAAGCCCTGACCTCAATCCTATAGAAAATGGGTGGGCAGAACTGAAAAAGCATGTGCGAGCAAGGAAGCCTACAAACCTGACTCAGGAACACCAGCTCTGTCAGGAGGAATGGGCCAAAATTCACCCAACTTACTGTGGGAAGCTTGTGGAAGGCTACCCGAAACGTTTGACCCAAGTTAAACAATTTAAAGGCAATGCTACCAAATACTAATTGAGTGTATGTAAACTTCTGACCCACTGGGAATATGATGAAATAAATAAAAGCTGAAATAATAATTCTCTCTACTATTATTCTGACATTTCACATTCTTAAAATAAAGTGGTGATCCTAACTGACCTAAGGCAGGGAATTTTTACGAGGATTAAATGTCAGGAATTGTGAAAAACTGAGTTTAAATGTATGTGGTTAAGGTGTATGTAAACTTCTGACTTCAACTTTATGTCACAGTTTGTGATGTATTGGATACATTTTAAAAAGTCCCCAAATGTTCTACGGTCCAGAAGTCTCACAATGTCAGATCTGGATGTCTACTACAGTAGCCGACTTTCAAATGTCCTGACTCCTCTGTCCCATGACACCAAACCTTGATTTGAAGTACAGTAGAACTTTGACTTGCTCCAGTACATAACCAATCAAGACAATTGCTTTTGACTTCTTCTGACCGTTTAATTATGACGAGATCCTTGATCAGGAGCCTAATTTCCACATGGCTTCTAACAGATTACAGATCATGGTACAACAAGTGATGCTTATTGAAATGTATAGTGTAAGACAGTGTTCATAATCTTGAACCAAATGCCAGTTTATGGTATATAACCAGTATACTTATCTATTGGTTGCTTGTACAGTACCATGAATCCCAGATTTACCTTGGTTGGTGTCTTTATAATGTGTCTTTAAAATAAAGTCACTTTTTGACAGTTCCCTAGATCCTATAATGTATTCTTTACACCTTAAGTTACATTATACTGTGCATTAGTCACGTCAAGCGCTGGGAGGGGATTATAAATTCAGAGGCGGAGCACGGAGTTTGGACTTTAAAGGCAGCAGCATTGAGCAGCAGCAGTTCAAAGGCAGCAGCATTGAGCCATCGGTAGGATGTTCCCCTGGCGGGGTCAGGCATCCCGTTGCGCAATCTCTGTGTCGTCCAATAGAGAGTACTATTTTGTTTCCCAGGCAGATTTAACATGATTACCCTGGCCTGAAAGGAAGATGCAGACCCAGTACTGCCTGCAGCTGTTGATAGGAGCTGTGACACATTTCTCCCCACCATGTTGTCACACTCCCCCACATCATAGGGACCGCTCCACTTCCTGGGGCTGCTGGATCCAATGCAGTGAAGTCCTCCACATGAACTTGTGCTGAATGTGCATCACTTTAATTTCACGTAGGCAAAGGCTAGAACCTATAATAGAATGGTTTTGAATATGCTCTAGATGTTTGTGAATTGATCTGATCCATAGGTGACTTATTAGCTAGTAATTTATGTAAATTCTGTACACCATTGTACTTATTTGATTAGAAAAAGGATAGGATTACAACAACAAAAAATCCCAACAAGAAACAAACAAAAACAAATCTAGATCTTTGTTAAAAGTGTCAATTTGTCTGGTATGGTTGTACATCCCAAAGGCCCAGGATACGCTTGTTATTTGTTGATCAATGTCAAGTTCCATTGTCTGGCATGCAGGGTCAAAGGTTCTACACTGCTCTGACAAATGGCAAGCATTACTAGTGGACGGTTGCCGGGTGCTGTCCACTGTAGACAGACAGAACGAAAGTAAGAAAATAGCTTGTTTTTCTCCCACTCCGCAGCTGGGATACTGCACCTGAATGCACAGGGACAACAGAGGAAGAAGCTCGAGACAAGTTCAACTTTACGACTTCACTAGAGCCGCCAAGTGGAGAGGAGACTAAAGAGGAACACTGTGTAATGTTCTAGAATATTTGGAGGAAAATGGACTGGAAGTCATCCTAGACTGAGGCCCTGAGGTTTTGAGCCTGAGGTTTGGGTTGTGCTGCTTAATGCGTGGGTGTGAGTCCAAGCGGGCGCCATTCTCAGGTAACTGTTATTTGAACTGCCACTTACCTGTCAGACTGGCATCATCAGAGAGAGATGTAGAACATGGAGTTTTTCCATCTCTGTTTACTCTGTTGAAAAGAGAGAAACCAGCAAAAGAGGGGGAAATGCTAAATGTATGGAAAAAGACACAGCTATAAAGGACTCTTGACTAAATGTCAGGAAAGCCTATATATCATTAGTCTATGTGAAACCTGCTCCTTGCCATCTGCTCTCCCATATGGACAGACAGGTGAGAGAGCATATTGGAGCATCGCTCATAAAGGCCCAGTGCAGTCAAAAATGTGATTTGCCTGTGTTTTATATAAAGTATGAGGTTGGATTTATACTGTGAAATTGGGAAAATGATGGCTTTTTTAGTGTAAGACTTGTTTGAAAAGACTGCCTAAAATTTCAGCCAGTTTTGGTGTGATGGAGGTTTTGCCTACCTGGTGACAACACCAGGTGATAAATTAGTTAATAGACCAATAAGAAAGAGAGTTTCAAACCTGTTTTCCCCTCCCCACTCAGACCACTCCTAGACAGTCCTAGCTAAATTCTTGCTGGAGAAATTGCTATTTGCTTTTTGACCATTTTAATTATTGTTACCCAGAAATTATTATGATTTTGAGATAAAAAGGGCTGCATTGGACCTTTAAACCCCAGATTCCTGACCTTCTTCTCTATAGTCATCACAGGAGGTTGGTAGCACCTTTAATTGGGAAGGATGGGCTCGTGGTAATGACTGGGGAGGAATGAGTGGAATGGTAACAAATACATCAAACACATAGTTTCCATATGTTTGATGTCATTCCATTCACTCCCTTCCAGGCATTATTATGAGCCGTCCTCCCCTCAGCAGCCTCCTGTGATAGTCATGTTACTACACCTGAATGCAATGCCTGCATTCTTGGTCTCTGCTTTTAGACACTCCAGGGTCATACAATTGGTTATTGTTTATCACTGGAATAATCAGGTTTGCATGACAAAAAAACCTCATGACCAACAAAAGCAATAAAATAATCACTATTTGTGCGATTACAGATAAGCCTACGCACAGAGCCCCAGGGTTTTGTCTCAAAAGACTCCATATGAGTCTGGTGTGTGCGTTTGTGCGTGCGCATGCAGGTGTCTGCACGTGCACTACTGTCTACTGTCCATTCACGTTCCAGGTCATCTTTTTTTCTGTTATCTGTTCATCCCACCAACTTAAAACACCTGGTTCCTTGTTGTGGTTGATGCCTGGTGGTAGGAGGTGATGTTACAGAATCATGAAATTATAGTACTTCCTGCCCCAACCCCTGGCCCATTATAAGGCTACTGATGAGTGTAAAACACATAGGTACAGTGAATGATGCAAATTGAGACGTTAAAGTATCTCTCGTTGCTATTTGATTAAAGCCCCTAATAAACCGTTGCCAGCATTCACTTGAAAAGAAAGGTGTCCAAAAGGGGAGTCCGTTTTAACTTTACATAAACCGTGTTGCAGCTGTTTGCAAATGAGCACATTACTAAATAAAGCATGCCTTTCCTTGTTTAAAAAAAAACTATCTGTGAGTTTGTCTAATCGAAAATGTTTTTCAACACCAAAATCTTAGACTATTTTGAGCGGATATGAATTGCTAGTATTACCAGGGTCGCCACCAGGTTGTGGCCTGCTGCATAGGAATACTACAGTCTAATGAAGAGCACTAATCGTCTGCACATTGGTCCCTATCCGCATCTCCTCCAGGCACTCCAGCTAATGGCACTGAAGGGTTTTGTTTATTATACAGACGGTGCTTTTAGGGACCATTTTGTAAGAGGCGTGCTGCTCTTCGCATTGGGTTGTAAAAAGTGTAAATGGGAGACTAATTAAATAAAGGCCAAACTTGTCCCTGACACGGGTGGTAAGAGAGAGAGAGAGTGTGTGTGTGTGTGTGTGTGTGTGTGTGTGTGTGTGTGTGTGTGTGTGTGTGTGTGTGTGTGTGTGTGTGTGTGTGTGTGTGTGTGTGTGTGTGTGTGTGTGTGTGTGTGTGTGTGTGTGTGTGTGTATCCTGTTAGAATTAGCCTGGCTGGCCGTTAGAATTAGCCTTGGCTGAAGCCTGGCTGGCTGGTTGTTAGAATTAGCTTGACTGTAGCCTGGCTGGCCATTAGAATTAGCTTGACTGTAGCCTGGCTGGCCGCTAGAATTAGCTTGGCTGTAGCCTGGCTGGCCATTAGAATTAGCTTGGTTGTAGCCTGGCTGGCTGGCCGTTAGAATTAGCTTGGTTGTAGCCTGGCTGGCCATTAGAGTTAGCTTGGCTGTAGCCTGGCTGGCCATTAGAATTAGCTTGGTTGTAGCCTGGCTGGCTGGCCGTTAGAATTAGTTTGGCTGTAGCCTGGCTGGCTGGCCGTTAGAATTAGCTTGGTTGTAGCCTGGCTGGCTGGCCGTTAGAATTAGTTTGGCTGTAGCCTGGCTGGCTGGCCGTTAGAATTAGCTTGGCTGTAGCCTGGCTGGCTGGCCGGCCGTTAGAATTAGCTTGGCTGTAGCCTGGCTGGCCGTTAGAATTAGCTTGGCTGTAGCCTGGCTGGCTGGCCGGCCGTTAGAATTAGCTTGGTTGTAGCCTGGCTGGCTGGCCGTTAGAATTAGCTTGGCTGTAGCCTGGCTGGCCATTAGAATTAGCTTGGCTGTAGCCTGGCTAGCCGTTAGAATTAGCTTGACTGTAGCCTGGCTGGCCGTTAGAATTAGCTTGGCTGTAGCCTGGCTGGCCGTTAGAATTAGCTTGGCTGTAGCCTGGCTGGCTGGCTGGCCGGCCGTTAGAATTAGCTTGGTTGTAGCCTGGCTGGCCAGCCGTTAGAATTAGCTTGGCTGTAGCCTGGCTGGCCGTTAGAATTAGCTTGGCTGTAGCCTGGCTAGCCGTTAGAATTAGCTTGACTGTAGCCTGGCTGGCCGTTAGAATTAGCTTGGCTGTAGCCTGGCTGGCCGTTAGAATTAGCTTGGCTGTAGCCTGGCTGGCCGTTAGAATTAGCTTGACTGTAGCCTGGCTGGCCGTTAGAATTAGCTTGGCTGTAGCCTGGCTGGCCGTTAGAATTAGCTCGGCTGTAGCCTGGCTGGCCGTTAGAATTAGCTTGGCTGTAGCCTGGCTGGCCGTTAGAAATAGCTTGGCTGTAGCCTGGCTGGCTGGCCGTTGCATAACTATGAAGAGCACATTAGGCCACATAGACAAATGAGGCAGGGATGAGAGAATTCAAAAGGAAAACATAATTTCAACACAGTGTATTCCTTCTTTGGTTCTAGAAGTCTGCCTGTAATATAATAGACTAGACACTCCACACTGTTACAGGGGTACTGTATGAAACATAACAAAACTAAGTGAACAGATTGTACACCACACCGTTTCCTTTATTGAAGTGCCACAACGATTCATGAGTGCCACAATTATTTGTAGTTGAATTAGATAAAACTTGGTTGATAAAGTCCACAGAGCCATACTGTTTTCATTTGTAGTTGTACCCTAGGCCTTTACCACATAGAAAGTAGTTTGATAAACACATATATCTTGTATACGCAGACTGACAAATGAAATGGAGTCTTTTAAGCTTGCCATTTAAGTTGTATTGATTGGACTGTTGCTTGTGAGAACATGCCACGGGTGGATGGAGATTATAGCTTCAAGTGCTCCAGAGTTCCAAGAAGAATGTGCACAATGAGCAGTGATAATTTACTGCGACAATAGACCTTGAGTCACATTTAGGGTTGCTGGAAGTATCCTAAATCAATGGCAGGAAATAACAATGTTTCTCCTGACTGCACACTTAGCACATCACACCCCGCAGTTATGGGGATCAGCATATTTTGAGACTGCCACCTATAATTACTGACAATACGTAATGGCAGATATATCACAACTCTGCAGCCGGGGCATTTAAGATAGTAGCTGGTTAAATGTTAAATCAATGACATCGAAATATACCATGGACTGAATGTGCCAAACACTGTGGATTTAGGAGTGTTTGCGCTGTTAAAGCTGTGTCTGAGGTCTCTCCCCCGTCTCTGTGTTCCTCTGGTCAGCCTTACCTCATCCCCAGGAGGAACATTAGGACTTCTAATAGTCCATAAACTAGCCTGGGCCAGACACGCAAACCTCCGAGTCCTGCAGTTTAACAGTCAGAAATGGCAGTGACATATAAATGGTAGACCAGTATATAGGGCCATGAGCAGGTTCTGACACAGTTTGGGATGTAATGAAGGGCTAAGTATTTGTATGTGTTATGATTCACACTATACCCGTGTTAAACCATTTGAATATTTTCTTTTACTATTGAAAGCAGTGTTTGGGTGAAGTCTTGTCACACGCTGAGATTTTAATGATTTGCTCCTTCAAGTTGATCAGAGGAAATTCCTCGCGTTTCACTGCCCCCGGCAGGGATATTCTAAAGGAAACAAATTTGTCTCTATTTTCATGGGTATTTCCGTGTCTCTGAGGAATTTGAGGTTACTGACATGCCGCATTACGACCTGTCTCTCTGGACAAATATGTCCTTTGTAGCGTGGACATGGCAAGGAGCGCGAAATGATCAAGTACGAAGACAGGGAAACACCATCTAGTAGCGTATCACCTCATGGCTGAACTCTTGGATGAACCTTTAATCAATGGAAGGCTGGCTGTCTACCAGGCTCTGCAATGGTTGCAATAAATGTAATGAGATGTTCGCAACGGGCGTTGTAGAGTTGTTGAAAGAGTATACCATTCAAGGCCTTGTCATTGGGAAGTGCCAAAAGTGTCATTTTTGTTACAACTCGGGGGAGGTGGTTGTACCATTTGAAACATAAACATATGCTGTAACTGCATTCCCCGCCACGATACCTTTTAAGCTATTTTCAAGCCATTTACTGTGGGCTTAATAGGCAGACTGTAGTCATGGTAAGCTAATCACGAGTAGTCATGGTAAGCTAATCAGTGTTGTTCCATAACAGCAATTCCTTTTATTTCCTTCTTTCTTCTCTCTTTCTCTCTCAAATACACCAACACGAACAAAAGCGAGCATACACACACACAACCACGCGGGCACTCACACACGCACAAACACACGCACGAACGCACGCACGCACGCACGCACGCACACACACACACACACACACACACACAGAGTCCTATTACAGCGTCCCTGTTAGTCTCTCTCTGGCTGGCTGTGAAGAGGCAGCTCAGCTCCTCAGGTCTCAGGGTAAGAAAAAGCAGAGGCAGTCTAATGACACCGCTCTGATGATATTGTCCTAGAAGATACTGCCAGGAGAGCCAGAGGAAACTACACTGGCCCTCTCACCTACCTGACAGTTCCGTCACAACACTGCCTCTCGCCAGGGGACTTGGATTGGCTCTGGGTCCTGGGCAGTGGACTTGGATTGGCTCTGGGTCTGAGCAGTGGACTTGGATTGGCTCTGGGTCTGGGCAATGGGCGGGGCTGGCCGGAGACGGCTCACTTGGGCTGCGTTTACACAGGCAGCCCAATTCTGATCTTGCTTCTACTAAATGGTCTTTCGACCAATGACATCAGATCTTTTCACATCAGATCTTTTTCAGATCTTATTTGATTGGTCAAAAGACTAACTAGTGAAAAAATATATAAAAATGGAGCTGCCTGTGTAAACGCAGCCTTGGTCTCGCTCTGTGTCCTGTCTGTGTGTGGGCTGTGGGAATATTTCTCGCTGCACACACTAGCTATATTGTTGATATAAGGACATTGTATAACTACACAATTAGTAGGCATAATGCTGCTTCATGAGCAGCGCATAAACGTCTCTCCTATCTTGGTGCGTGTGTGTGTGTTTGCTTGTTTGCTTGTTATGTTGTTTGTCAGTTGTGTTTGTTCATTTCATCAATGAAATGATGTGGAGAGGGTATTTGAACATCAAATATTGTGAATGTTGTTGATGTTGTCAGGCAAACATACCGACAGAGTGCAGATATCACAGCATTCGGCAGACTTATCTTTTGGGACAGATTCAGACTTCGGAAATGTACGCCTTTTCTATGCACGCCTTTCCTACACACTTTTCAGTAGTTTGTATTCAGACATACCTTATGCATGTGCGTAACGGGCTTTGCAGGCATGGTTTCTTTGTGCACGCTGAATGCATTAAATTCAACCACTGAAAACCCTCCCAATTGCTGGCCAAAAGCTTTCCTCTTGGAGTTTTCATTCAATAGGGTTTTCAATACATTTATCTACATTAGAATTGTCTCGACAGACTCACTAGAATATATGAAGAAAACGTCTCAGAATATTAGGCATCAATGAAAGAAAGCACACACACATTCGTAGTTTTCCGCATCAATTGGTAGATTTAAAAAATACATGCATACTATTTAAATACTTGCATATTATTTAGGGTTAGGAAAGTATTCATGATTAATACAAAAACAGGTTTGGAGAGACCTTGAGGCACTGTGTGGTTTGATTTATCCCGAGTTGCCATATTCAATTGTTCAATCCATGAAATATCGGAAGGTGAGAAAAGTGTACAATAGGGGATGAACTGTAGTCCTATAAATACACTGTAATAATCCTCACTGTGATGACAATGGTCCAGTTGTAGTGAACCGTGTGCCAGGCTCCAGGTTTAAACTGCTACATATGGTCTGCGTTCCGTAATGGCTCAAATCAGCTACATGTTCCAAATGACTGCACAACTTGTAATACATTAGCCTGATATGATCTATTACTAGAAATCATAAATCACTTGGTAGGTTTGGCTCTATACTGTCATTTGCAGATGATTACAGAAGCCTATAGCTTGGGTCTCCACATTTCATCCTAAATTATAAGGCCAGCGTTTCATAAACTTCACTGTGGAAAAGGTGATATGTTGATATGCATCAGTTTGCTGCCATATGACTGGTTTCACCTTTGTCTCCAGCGATCATCAGGTAAAATAGTTCTAAAACAATTGTCATTTATATTTACAATCCCCTTATCCAAACCTCTTACTCATGATGAATAACAAATACGGTGGCTTTGATTAATCCTGAAAGTTGTCATATTCGAGTTCAACACACAAAATATTGGAAGGTGAAAGAAAGTGTACAATAGGGGTTGAACAATAATCCTATAAATGTACCTTAATCCTCACTAATCACGGAACTGTATCATAACGGTCCAGCAGTCGTGAACTGTGTGCCAGGCTCCAGGTTTGACCTGCTACGTGTGGTCCAGTGGTCTGAGTTCCATAATAATTCAAATAGGCTACAGGTCCCAAATGATTGCACAACGTTAGTCTAATATGATCCAGTAATGCTAGCGACCCTCAGGAACAACTACACAGTCTATGATCCACTAATGCTAGCGACCCTCAGGAACAACTACACAGTCTATGATCCACTAATGCTAGCGACCCTCAGGAACAACGACACAGACGTGACAGAGGAGAGAAAGTTAAATGGAATGGAATGCTGAAAAAAATACATGTGGTTATTACTGACTGTGGCTCCCGATAGTGGCTAATATTTAACATGATACAAATTGTAAAATAAAATGGAGAAAAGCGCGGAAATATAATCAAAACATTCTAAAGCACATACATCAACTCGGCAGGTTCAGCCCTACAGAAAAGGTTCCTTTTGGGTCTCCAAATTTCACCCATACAAATTATGAGGGCACACAATTAAAATGAGTGAATAATGGCACAGCTACAGTGCCTTCGGGAAAGTATTCAAACCCCTTGACTTTTTCCACATTTTGTAACGTTACTGCTTATTCTAAAATTGATTAAATCTACACACAATACCCCATAATGACAAAGCAAAAACAGTTTTTTAGACATTTTTGGTAATTCAAAATCAAATTAAAATATCACATTTACATAAGTATTCAGACCCTTTACTCAGTACTTTGTTGAAGCACCTTTGGCACCGATTACAGCATCGAGTCTTCTTGGGTATGGCCCTTCTCCCCCGATTGCTCAGTTTGGCCGGTCAGCCAGCTCTAGGAAGAGTCTTGGTGGTTACAAACTTCTTCCATTTAAGAATGATATAGGACACTGCGTTCTTGGGGGACCTTCAATGCTGCAGAAATGTTTTGGTACCCTTTCCAAGGACTGTGCCTCGACACAATCCTGTCTGAAGAGCTCTACAGACAATTCCTTTAACCTCATGGCTTGGTTTTTGCTCTGACATTCACTGTCAATGGTGGGACCTTATATAGACAGGTGTGTGCCTTTCCAAATCATGTCCAATCAATTGAATTTACTACAGGTGGACTCCAATCAAGTTGTAGAAAGATCTCAAGGATGATCAATGGAAACAGGATGCACCTGAGCTCAATTCCGAGTCTCATTGCAAAGGGTATGAATACTTATGTAAATAAGGTATTTCTGTTTACATTTTTTAATGAATTTGCAAAAAAACTAAGATTTTTTTCTTTTTTCGCCTTATCATTCAATGGGTATTGTGTGTAGATTAAAAAAAATCTATTTTAGAATATGGCTGTAACGTAACAAAATGTGGAAAAAGTCAAGGGGTGTGAATACTTTCCGAAGGTACTGTATTTATAGCCTACTTCACTGTGGAATTGTATTTATTTAATTTAACTAGGCAAGTCAGTTAAGAACTTATTCTTATTTACAATGACGGCCTACACCTGACAAACCCGGACGACGCTGGGCCAATTGTGCGCCGCCCTACGGGACTCCCAATCATGGCCGGTTGTGATTCAGCCTGGATTCAAACCAGGGTGTCTGTAGTGACGTTTTTAGCACTGAGATGCAGTGCCTTAGACCACTGTGCCACTCAGGAGTCCCAAGGAAAAGGGCCCGAATTACATGTCATGTTGATATGATTTTCAGTTTGCTTCTATATGGCTGGATTCTTATTTGTCTCCAGGGATCTTCAGGAAAAATCATCTAAAACAATTGCTATGTGTATTTACAATCGACTTCTACAAACGGATTACTCATTTACCTAGCTTTTATCAATAGATCATCAATTTTTAAATTACGGCGCATGGAGAACGCTGTTATTTCTATCAAAAAGTTCCACCTGGAACTGGCAAATTTGCTTGACCTTATTCATGATTTTCTCACGCCTAAAGGTGGTGGAATCATGAGGGAATTAAGTTCAGAATACGGCATATCTGTAGACACACCTCCGCCTCACCTTCATTTATTGAAGTTCCACCTCGAACAAATAGTGGGTAAATAGCATGCTATTATCATGCTTTAATTCAAAGGTCAGAATAAGCGTAGAGAAAATAAACAGGGAATTATGTTCCATTTACGCTCACTTAACTTGATCAGAATTCATCCTTCATTTTTTGAAAATTCTAATTTCCACAGAAATTTGACAAAGAAATCCGACAAAGAAATCCAAGCCGAAGTCACATCAACTGTGAATATACACTGATTTGGTGCACACAGATGACACGGGTTAAGTTCTAATAGCTCAGACCATAGGAAGATTACATCTGTGGAATGACAGGCACTACCTCTGCTCTCCATGCTCTGCTGCTTTCATCCAGTTTTCCCGAGCCTGGACGAATGGACGAATTAGCTGTAGCCCAATAAATCCATTCAGCAGGCCCACCGAGAGCAGTCAGAGGTCCCAGAGTAGGGGTATGTTCTAAACTGATCCACCCCTGAAATCTCCAATGTGGGAATTGGGGAGTGCTGAAGTACCAGTCTTAGACCACTGAGTTATGGCTCTGTGGCAATAAACAAAGAGACCCCTGAATTTAACAAGTCCATGGTAAGTTCAAGGGTCAAATAGGTAGTAAGAGATTTATGTCCCCCTGCCATTTTTTCCAGTATTTTCAGAGCCCTTTTTCCCAGTATTTATCTGTTTATGCGCTTACGCGAAAGTGTCATTTATGACTGTAATTTAACATGCTAAGGATAAAAATAACAAATATGCTCACAAATGTAATTTTAGTAATCTGTGGTTTAATTGAGCTGGAGCTACCAGAGGTTTACACAAAGAGCATAGGGAGCTTTGAATAACTCAGAATAGGCCACAGTTTTTTTGGGGGGGTGTTGAGTAAAAGAACTTGGGAGGTTTAGAAGCAAACTTAATTTATTTTATAATCCCAATCTCACAGTTTAAACCACAAAAGTCAGACAGTCTCTCCCTCCCCCTCTCTCCCTCCCCTCCCCTCCCTCCCTCCCTCCCACATCCCCTCCTTGGCTATTTAGGGGAGAATCTCAGTTGCATACTCCTCACGTCCACTCTCCTCGCATCCTTCTCAAAACTGATTGGATGAGAAAGCCAGAGGTCCCTCCCCTCTGACGGATTTTGAGGAGGCGAGGACAGAGGACACGAGGAGTATGTAACGGAGATTCTCCCCAGGTGAAGGTAAAACATAGCCTCCTGGACTAGCTGGCCCTCAGGTCACTCCTCATCCCTGTTGTGGAGGTGTAAAGGACCAGGGGCCATGTGCCTCTGCAGCTTTTTCAAGATGGTCTCACAAATTTTTGCCGACATTCACATAATGGTTGTTTTGGTGGTGTTGGAGGTGGAACTGCGTTAGAGTTGTCAAATCCACAAGTGGCTCCTGACATTATACCTAAAGCTGCACGGAGT
The DNA here is from genome assembly GCF_045679555.1 of Salvelinus alpinus. Classification (NCBI taxonomy): domain Eukaryota; kingdom Metazoa; phylum Chordata; class Actinopteri; order Salmoniformes; family Salmonidae; genus Salvelinus; species Salvelinus alpinus. The sequence continues at coordinate 13,193,336 of NC_092097.1, read as the reverse complement.
CGTTTTAAGACAAATCCCATACAGCCTTGTTTACAAGTTTGAGCACTGGAATGTGAGATGTAATCCACACCAATTATGTCCTTCAATTTGAGCGTCATTATTTCTCGTGCTGAACTTAGAACGTGAGTGGGACTGGTCCGGCTTCGTGACATCGATCAAGAGCAGCTGCTCACTGATTTGACAGCTCCAACGCAGTTACACTTCAAACACTGCCAAAACATCAGCTCTGCCGTTGTCGGCTATCGCTGGTTAACGTTTGATCTGATTGAATCTAGGCCCTAAATAATATGGTGCTCTTCATCATGTATTTATTTTGCTTAAGCTCTACTCCATTACATGAGACACATCATAGATGAACGCTCTCTGGGCTACAACAATGAGTGATTGAAAACGTACATTTTGATATTGGCACGAAATGCCAGCATACAATAACTCATTGATATAATATGATGGACAGTGGTCTGTGCTGTTTGAGAATTAATTAGAGAACGTTTCAACAACCAACCACTCACTTATACATGGTTGAGGCTTGTACATATTTTTTATCTAATCTTGTGGATGTACAAGGCCCTTCATCATATTATATGAGGTCATTCATCTTGGTCATGTCTCCTGTCGCACCACCTCTTGTTTGTGATAAAACCTGAACCGTATTCCGCTTTATTATTCATTTTATGTATGTGATGCACTCAGATATTGAATGTCCTCATCTATCCTCGTTGTATTGATTTGTTAAATTCATAGAAATGTTAAAAGAAACTACACATTAACAATCCCTGGGATAAAGCTCCCTATAATTTGAAGGTTCTTTCGAGTGGGGGCTTTAATTTTTGGCAGACATTGTCTAGGGACAAATAAACTCATGTCTGATTCACATGGAAATAGGATATGAAAAGTGTTAGAATTGAAAATATGCAGCACATGTACCTCTGCATCTCCCTACTGACTTGTACTCTTCAGTGTGCACAAGACTTCTCGAATATTACTCAGGATTTGATATCATATACTGTAGCCAGGGTAAATGAAAGGGCTCTTGAAGGCATTGTAAATCCTTACCTGTCAACACCACTGACAGGCAGACAATTCCACTAATAACAGGGATTGTTTTCACTGTTTAGTAACACGTGATTAACTCAAGATCAAAATAGTCCAGCTGAATGTTCATCGATAATAAATATATAATGTCAAAGAAATTGAAATGGCAATACTGCTAAAGATTCTTCACTACCTATGTTTCTCCACTGAACAAAAATCTAAACACAACATGTAAAGTATTGGTCCCATGTTTCATGAGCAGAAATAAAAAATCCCCTCAATTTTCCATACACACAAAAAGCTTATTTCTCTCAAATTTTGTGCACAAATTTGATTATATCCTTATTGGTGAGCATTTCTCCTTTGCCAAGATAATCCATCCACCTGGCAGGTGTGACATATCAAAGTAGCTGATTAAACAGCAGGATCATTACACAGGTGCACCTTGTGCTGGTGACAATAAAAGGCCACTTTAAAATATGTGGTTTTGTCACACAACGGCACAAGTTGAGGGAGTGTGAAATTGGCATGCTGACTGCAGGAATGTCCACAAGAGCTGTTTCCAGAAAATTCCATGGTAATTTCTTTACCATAAGCTACCAATCCCTGTGCTAACCCCGAAGGCCATCACCAACTGCAAAATATGCAAATCGTCTAGGTCACACTGTTTCAGCAACAGAACTCAACTACGATAAAGATGGTGGAAAAAACAGCTCCTACCTACCATGAACATTATAATTAAATTGGAATTGACCAATTACATCTATATTTTAAGATTTTCCAATTCACTATTGTTTAGACTGTTAAGATAAGTCGAGTTTTTACTACTCAATAGAAAACCACATAACAAAACACACACATCATTTAATAGCCGTCCTTTTACATATTGAGGTCTCACCCAGTCAAATGCCCACCTGGGAAGGAATGAAAATATCCATAGCATTATTGCCAGACATTATTCATAGTCTTATATCCACCTGTAAGTATAAAGTCAGACTGAAAAGGCCACCACACACTCCAGTATGTATTCCTCTGGTCCAGTCGCCGGTCACTAGTAAGACGTGTTCTTCTCAGCCTGAAGAATGTAAACAGCAGCAGCCTCAGCAGCAACACCATCCAGCTAGGCAATAGAGCGCCAGCCTTATCAGTTACACTGGTATTACACTGGAATGTCAGCCTTTCTCTGCGCTGCCATTTAAACCAATAAGAACCACTCTCCAGCCCAAACGGAGGACAGCCAGCCAATTAAGAACGGACCACTTGAATTTATTCAAAGATGTAATAAATAAATAAATAAATAAATAATACTAAACACAGGAGAGACACTTGGTGTGACGGCCTAATCTCTCTCCATCAAGGTGGGGACGGTCCAGAATTGATCGGGAGAGCTTTTTGTTTGCCTTGCGTGCCATATCGTTACCTCCCATTAAAAGAGTACGTACACAGCCTTGTACCCAGACATAAATCATAGACCTTGGGCTCGCTGAGGCTTAAGAAGGAGCAATCAATTACACACCAGCAGACGTAGAGGAAGTGCCTGAGCCCACTCCCTTAGCTACTCTTATTACCATAATCATCCCCCTGAAGTGATGCAGTCTGGGACACAGACACCACTGTGTGCCGCACTCACAAACATCCAAGGCAGTGTGACAATAAGGCTCATGGCAACATGGAATGACAAGAACAGAGTCAGATCAGTGTCTACAGGCTGGACTTCAGGGTCTGTACCAACATAGATACTGAACAAATATTCTATCACTGTGCTGTGATGGTCAGGAGTATCTTACACACCAAATCATCTTGGACAAATCCGTGTAAAGTTGTATATCATCCACGCATTGATCAAGTTTGATAAGCCTCTGTCCTGTTTTCTTGTTTTCTTGTCTGACAGTTAGGCTCTTTCTGTGAGGGGGGGGGGGGGTGAGTCAGTGGCCCCTGGGTGGAGTGGTCAGTCAAGTGTGGACACCACTCAGCCATGATTCCACTGACTTTACGGCCCCTTAGACAGGGGTGATTCAACGACATGGACAAATCCTCTTGCCAATAATGGTTAATGACATTTCAAGAAGGGACTAAATGTAGTAGCATCACCCTAAGCACATAAGCACTGCAATTCTTTCATTTCAAAACGCATCTCTTCCACTGAGACAAAATGAACATCCAGCCTTTGTGTTCCTTTGAATCTGCTCAGCAGTCTGTGGAGAAGGGCAGGGCATCCCCGACAGAAGATTCAATCCACATCATGCCTATTATTAGTCATAGGGTGTTGTTAGACTAGGGGCATAACTGCGGTGCAGTGGGAGGACAACATTGCCTTTTGGCCAATAGTTTAGCTGTATTTAAACTGAAGACGAGGATGAAAGCGGGAGCCAAACATGCAGTCCTTAAAGTTCCTTACACTTCTCACTCATTATTCTACAAAGAGAGTACGGCAAAAGTAGGCCATGCAAACTGATAAAAGTGTGAGAGACCTACATGATTTACTGGGTGTATTGAGACTCAGTGAAAAGAGATCCCCAGAGCACATACTCAATATCCTTCCTCTGTTCAAATGAATGGCGCGCCTCTTTCCATGATTATGTGTGAGTTAGGAATTCTTTTGGACCTCAGCTGAGATTACACAGTCAGTAGCTGAAAAAACAAGCCATGAATTGTCAGGCTATTGTACGTTTGCTAGCTAATTTTGTATTGAATTCCTGAATTTTGAATGTGGGTTAATATTTCCCATATCACACTGGTCCTTTACTAAGGCATCTTCAAAACATTATGTGTATGCTGTATACAAGTTGTGCTCTCCTTCACTCACCTGCATCCTACCTACACTGACTCAGTAGGACTATCAAAAACCTCTTGCTAATAAAGAATCCCACACCAGCATTTTAAAGCTCATCAATATAAAACAATAATTTATTATTTCTCTCATTTTACAAGACATCAAATTGGCTACCTAATTAAGGATTTGTTAAGCTGTGTTATTTGGAGGCTTACAAAGGTAAGGCGACTACAATGTGCTTGAAAAAAAAAATAACACGGAAAGATTCTGATTTCAACAAATGATCTGCTCTATCCTGATACATACACGGCATCACTTGTTGAAGGTGGAATATGTAACAGACGATACACACTGGATGTATAACTTTTGAAAAACAGCACCCTTTCACATCGTCAATAACTGAAGTGTTTTGTTTACAAAGAACAAGGAGGTTTAGTTACATTTACAAAAGTCCTCTCAGGATTATGTGTTGACCTTCAAGCTAAATATTTCTTTCAATAAGCAAAAGGTATGAATAACAGTAAAATACTGATCAGAGATACTTATTAAAAATGAAATAAAACCAAAATAATATGTAAATGTTGGCTGCTGTTTACTTATGGCACAGTCTTTACACACTTTCAAAACCTTCCAAAGCCAAAATATTGTTGTGAAACACTATCAATATTATTCAAAAGAGTTTACAGTTGAGCAGACACTCTTATCCAGAGCGACTTACAGGAGAAATTAGGGTTAAGTGTCTTGCTCAAGGGCACGTCGGCAGACTTTTCACCTAGTTGGCTCTGGGATTCGAACCAGCAACCTTTAGGTTACTGGCCCAACGCTCTTAACCACTAGGCTACCTTCTGCCCCAAGAGCAAGCACAAAGGTAGAAAGCATTTGAAAACAGTCTCATAATCATCCTTATCATGTCAATCATCTTCAATGTCGATCCGTGGAACACCTCCCAACCGCCTGCAGGGGTCAAAAGTTAATTTAGAAAAGGAAAAGGCTTTTCCTGTTTCATATTAACAAAATGTTGCCACATTGAACGAGGCAGGAAACTGTACCCCAATCCGTAGTGTCCTATTATTTACAGCACATTACACCGCAGGCCTGTACTGTCTGCCTACTACACTGTGGTGACGGACAGGAGGGAGTTGTACACTCGTGTGCCGTCAGGCGACTTAGCACCGTGGGTCAAAAGTTCCTGGATAGTCATCCAATTGTCAAAGATTTTCTTGTTCCTCTTTTTCATCATCTTTTTGTGGCTCAGTTCGATGATGTTGGGCTCCTTCTTGTCGTCGTCCAGGCTGGCCTGTTCCTTCAGGCAGTCAGCGCGGCTCTGCTTCATGAACTCGCGCCGCTGCCTCTGCTCCTTGGCGCGCACCGCGTGCTGCTTCCTCTCCCCCTTGCTCCAGTACCGCCCCATCTTCAGCTCGCTGATGGCATCGTCGTCCGTGGTCATGCCGCTGCGCTCCTCGTGGATACGCAGGGCGCGCTCCTTCAGCAGCTTGTCCCTGACGGGCCTCTTGGTGATGTAGCGCGTGCCGTCGCTGCGGATCTTCACCTTCCACTCCATCTTGGGATCCAGCATGTCTCCGGGGTTCACGGGGTCACCGCGGCTGACCAGACTGACCAGGCTCATTTGGCTCTGGGCGTACTCCACGGCAGACTTCTGCTGGATCAGCTGCATGTAGCTTTGGTAGTGCTGGGCATGGGCCGGGATGTGGGCGTGTTTGTACAGGGAGCGGGGCTGGGCCAGCTTGTGAGTAGACTCTCCCAGCTTACGCTCCTTCCCCTCCGCCTGCGGGCCACACTCAGACTCCTTAGAGGAGGAGGGCCTGATTCTGCTGGGGCCACCGGCCTCCTGGACAGGAGACAGCAGAGGCTTGAGGATCCTGCTGTTGGGCCCTGCGCTACTGGAGGCCCCAGACTCGCCCTGGTTCTCTGCCCCCCTGCGGAGGGAGTTGTCTGGGGACAGCTCTAGGGTGAGGGGGGTGCTGCGGCAGCTCTCACCGGTGTTGTAGGCGCTGGAGCTGTCCTTGTCTGACTTCTCCGGCAGCTCTGTGATGTCGGAGAGCTCATGGCGGCGCGCGTCAATGCTGGTGTTGTAGTTGTGGAAGCCGCTGTTGTGCAGCATCCAGGACTCGCGGTACTGCTCCCTCAGCTGCTGCATCTTGTGGGCACGGACGATGTTGAGGCACTCCAGCTCAATGCTGCGCAGCTCCTCGTTCAGCAGCTCCAGCTCCTTGTCCACCCCCTCTTCGGCCCCTCCAGCCCCTGCACTCTGGCAGTACAGCTCCTGGGAGCCCCCCGCGCTCCTCACCTGGCACTTCAGCTCCAGGAGCTCTCGGAAGCGCTCACACTCGTCGGCGGGGATACCCAGGAAGTCAGCGTGGTCGTAATCTGCAGAGATGAAGGACTCACCACTGAAGGGCAGGTCAACGCTTCCCAGGGTGTCCTGGCTGTAGGCCAGCTTCCTGCGGCTGCAGCTGCCCAGCGTGTTGGAGGCCGCGGTCTGGTCATCCCCCAGGTTTTCTTGCTCAGAGCTCTCGTCGTTGCGCGTGCTCTCGTCGGTGCGGCCCACCCCGCTGTCTTTCTCGTGGTGGTTGGACAACAGAGTGGCTGTGTCAGTCGTTCCACCATCCTCCTCACGCTTCTTCTGCAACACCAGACAATAGGATGAATAATTGAATCACCTAACATTATTAGATGTGTTTTCTCTGTACTTGGCTACAGTATGTGAACCTACCCGCTTCAGTACTACGGGATGTAGAGATGTAGAGTACAATGGGCCATTATGGCAACTGAGAATATTCTACTCTGTTTGGGAATTGGCTCACTGTCAGTAACATGCAGGTGAGCATATGTGACTCTGTGATTGATTGTTGACTCATGCTGTGTGTATGCATGTGTCTACAGTTCTGAGTGGCTCTATGCCGGCTGCTGTACACTACCTGCTGCAGCATGCTGGCGGTGAACTGCATGGCCTGGTGGTGCTGCTGCTCCAGCATGTCCATGTGGAGGTCATCCAGGAAGTCATTCCTGTCATCATCCATCCAGCCCTCATCCAGCTGGGACACGGGGGTAGGAGAGAGGAAGAGGGAGGATGACTTCAGTCGCTGCCAATTAAGGCTACAGTACAACTTAGGAAACAGACAACTATACACAGTCTATGCATGCCTAGTACTATAAAGGATTCTAGGAGGTGGGTGGTGAGTTTACCTGGATCTCTGGTCTGGCCACCAGTAGACACACATTCTGATTCTCCTCACTGGTCAACAGAGCCACAGCATCCTCCCGGTTCTGGATCTCAATCCCGTTGATCTGCAGCGAGCAGAAGGAATGGAATTAGAGACGGGCTCGGAACCGGTAATGCATTCATTGGAAGCATTGTGAGTGTTCTGTATCCTTACCTGGATAATTCTATCTCCCTCTCTGATCCTGCCATCCTTTGCAGCGATGCTGTTTGGGTCAATCTAAAGAGAGAACAGGAGAGGATTTTTCATTTCAAGCAGACCTTTGGTCGGAGACGAAAGACACAGCAAAAAGAAAGCGGGAAAAACATCTCTGCATAGAAGTAAATGCAATTCTTATCCGCAGGTTTTGATATTCCTAATTCAGAGGTGTGCCGTCTGTTACCATAAGATGATGAGTTCTAGGCATCCATTATCCCCCTCTTTACACCCTAACAACAACATCTGGCCGTTGTTGAAGGTGTGCCACATACCTCACTGACGTAGATCCCAGTCTCGTCCTCATCATCAGTCCTGTAGCAGACGGTCAACCCAAGCTTGTCCTGGATGTTGGCTCTGTACAAATCCACTTCCTGCAACAAGGCAAAAACAGCAAATTAAACATCACAGATGTACTCTCTCACAATGTGTGGAGTGGAGTTCCATGGTTGCTGTTGTTTTCTTAAAGACACACCCAGCAGTATATTGAGTTCAACCTAGGTCCACACACACACACACACACACACACACACACACACACACACATCAATCGTAATAATGACTCCTTTAATTGCGTGCAGCCTATGCCCTGTAACTTTTCTAGGGGACAGTGACAGGATGAGGGATGATCCACTGGCTTGCAGCTAAGCAGTGTCCCGTTTGTTACTAGTCAACATGTGTAATCTGTAAGATACCGACCCTGATAGTATACCTCGGGCCAGGGGTGGAGAGACGGTTAACCCCCCCAACGCAACTGTTCTCTACCACAGCAGCTGACTACTGAAATCTCCAAAACAGAACACGCAGAACACTCTGGGGTTTCAGACAGGGTTAAAAAAAAGGAGGGATTTTCATAAACACGTAAACAAAGAGTAAAGTGTACACAACATGAGACCTAATTTTCACGAGACGGCACATGTAATCGACTACAGTGACTTTCGCTTTACCATGTCGTTACAGTGCAATACCCCTTTAAAAAGCCCCCAACCCTTCGTCTGAATTGATAGTCAGACTAATTCAGGATTTTATTGTGGACCTACATCATAAGCCGTCTAAATGTTGCATAAAATCATTATGCAAATGTTTTAACACAAGCATTCCAGTGTAAGTGTCTATGAACACTGGGGCAGGGAGGACTGAGACAGGACCCCTTCAAAGGATGAACGGAAGAACATCAGTGGGATGGTGGTGGTGAGCTGAGATCATCACAGGGAGGCCACTGGCTCCTTTGTCATTGTCCACAGTATTAAGATGCGTGGCTCTGAGCTAGAGGGCTTCATCAGATCCACCTTGGGTCTAGGACAAGGTCAGGGCAGGGAGTCTGCGCTTTTGGCTCGGACAGCTTGAACTCCCTGGCTTCATGTTTGGCGATTGGTTATTAATGCACTGCAGTAGTTGGGAGGGGAGGAGGGAAAGAGGGGGGAGCACCCTGAGACCTTGGAGTCTTTATCTCCCGGCTACATCCTTCCTCATCAGGGCCCCATCACGCCATTGTTAATGTGCATCATCAGATCCATCACTCTGGTTCCTATTATCGGTGCCATCTAATTATCCTCAGTGCATAAGCCTCTTGGAGCGCCCCCCTCTAAAGCAAAGACGCATTAGGCGTTGTCACAAAATAAGTAATGATGTCACCATTTAGCATCTGCTCCTGGGTACTATGGAGCAAACAAGCCACTCGATTTCCGTCTGGCCTACATACTCAGTGTCGTTACGGGGGTAGAGTGGGCTCAGCTCATCGATAACGGTGATATATTGGGAGAATGGGCCTTGTGGTGACTAACTGAGCTATTGGGACGGAGACACAGTGGCTCAGTGATGGGACGGCCAGAGGAATACGGCGTCGCATGTCTGAATGTTTCTCTTCATTGAGAAGGGGAGAAAGGCGGTGAGGTCGAGAGAGTGGGAGAAGAAGAGAGAGGTAGAGCGTGAGAGTAGGTGAAGGAGAGAGGGGGGATGGGTAGAGGAGGATAAGGGGGAGATGGGGGGAGGGAGAAGACAAGAGGGAGTCGTCTGTATTTTACCTCATATTCCAGCTCCTCTCGCTCCATCTCCTGCTGCATGCCCTCCAGGAAATCATTGGGGTCAAAGTACTCGTGCCCGGGGGAATGCCTATGAACGCAATTCAACACAATAAAGATAGTTCCTACAGGCCTTGTCATGATTAATCTGTTATTACACAGAAATACAATCACAATACCTGACAGTACGTCAGTGTTAAGTGTGTCACTGGATTGAAATGAAATTATCCCAATGTCCCTAACGTAAATCTTATCAAGTGACATCTCACGCAACCAGAACTTTCAGTAAATTGTGAATTACTTGAGAATGGAAAACAAGTGCCCACATTCTTTTGTGAAAGTCTACGTTTTAAATCAAGTTAAGAATTGTTTTTGGCCTGAGGTTAATCAGAAATGGAAATGCCATGTTTTTAATTTGACTCTGAAATATATATATATATTTTTAAACACGATTGACCTATTAAACTGCTCCTGACAATAATGTGTTTGAGTACCCAGACTGTGAGCTCCTGGCCACACATAGACACAGCTAGCGGACGACAGACAGGAAGTCATTTAATATGCAAACACAAATTAACAAGGCCATCTTCATTTGGCCGTGTGCCCCAGGACTTGACATCTCGCTTAGTAACAGGTGTAACATTCACATCTAACTTCAGTTAGAAGGCATGAATACCAATTTGTTCGTGTGAAATCACACCAGGTTCCATTGTAATGAACTGGCAAAGTGACATTTTACAAAAATCTGTATCAAAATACTCTCTTTACTTGAGCCCTTTCTATACTGACCAGTGACATGGTCAAAGGACTGAGTAAGTTTTCAACAAACTAGTTTTGCCTATCAAGTCCTTAACCAATCAGTGACCATGAGGGAAAGGAAATAAGAAACAGAAGGATCTAGTCTTTTAACCCCGTCCTTCCCCTTAACTCCAACCCATCCGATAGAAAGTGTACTGTAACTCACTCCTCAGGCATGAGATATTGGTCCAACACAGCCACGGTGGGGGCGGCGGCAGGCAGCTTGGTGAGGGCCATGATGTGTTGGAAGGTGATGTCTGTTTGGGTGCTGATGTCCACCACCTGGGTGTCTGAGGCAGGGCTGGAGGGTTTGGGGCGGGGGGCCCGGCGAAGCACCTGGACCATGATGGGCTCCTTGGCTGTGCGGAAGGCCTCCACTGCCTGGTCATGGGTGGCCTTGGACAGGTCCTTCCCATTCACCTACACACACAGACAGAGACAGAATATGGTTACTTTGGGATTATACCTATAGACTTCCAGCCATTGTGCTAACGCTAGTTAGTATTGGCTCGTGAAACTACCTCTCCCTTCCTTCGTACTGGACACAGAGACATAAAGATGGTATCCATGAGTTCATCGGACTCACAGGAAGTAGATAAAGGGCCTCATTGCCAAAATCCCCAAGTATCCCTTCAACTATAGAAGAACAGCATCAGGGCTCCCGAGTGACGCAGCGGTCTAAGGCACTGCATCTCAATGCTTGAGGCGTCACTACAGACAACATGGTTCGATTCCAGGCTGTATCACAACCGGCCGTGATTGGGAGTCCCGTAGGGCGGCACACAATTGGCCCAGCGTCGTCCGGGTTTGGCCGGTGTAAGCCGTCATTGTAAATAAGAACTTGTTCTTAACTGACTTGCCTAGTTAAATACAGGTTAAATACAAATAAAAAGCATCTGGATTTGACTTTGAAAAGTCTCTTTAGTTTCTGAGAATAGTGGCTATATGACAGTTTTCTTGTACACACTGTTGTAACAACGTGAACACAAACAGTACATGGCGTGATGAAACCGATTTAAATGACGCAGTTTATCTCTCTCTCTCTCTCTCCTTAACAGGCTGGGGTTTATTGTAAGTAGATGGATATCACTCCCTCATGCTACACGAGCCCTGATACCATCATAGCATAGATGATTAAACCCTCAGATCACTGGATGAGTGTGACTGTGGATTTCCACAAAACCAGGCGGAGAGTCTTCCAGCCTGACAGTGGTGTGTGATAACTTTCTACTGCCTCAGTCTGTTTTACAGGGTCACAACCCGACGAAGCAGAATAGGACTTTAATTAAGACTGAGGCCCTCTTTAATTAATCAAGGTCGTTAGACAGTCTGCGTCGAGGAGCCCTTATTTAGCTAAGTCATTTCTGGGAAGTGAAGAATCTACCCTCCCCTCAGAGATTAGCTGCTATGCAGGCTGCTGCAGTTTGTTAACCAGGGGAGATTAATTTGGCAAGTGGGCCGGGCTGCAGTGTCACACAGAAGAGGCTAATGAAGTTGGGATGAGCCACTAAAGCCAATCACCTCTCCTTATCAATCCGTATAATGAAGAGGATGTGTCATTGGATCTCATGAGAGATTTACAGTTTGTTACACATGCATTGTTTTGCTCATACACAAGTCAAAATACTATAGGACACTAAATATAATTTCATTAAAACGTGTAGCTATCCATGGTGTTTTTACGTGACAAAACATGACAAAGAAAACCCCAGCAGAACTGTGTAGCGTGCTGTGCATGTTCCCCAGAGCTAAAATCATAGCCCAAAAAACTAAGCAGGAAAGTCATTACGATGCCAAGAAGACAGCACCGCAGGAGAAGGCGGCACCCTGGGTCAGCAGACTGCCTGCCTCTACTCCCGGCTTATCAGGTCTCTCCCAGAGCCTCCGCCAGTTCCGCCCTCCATCGGCGCAGCATTTGGAATTTGTTCGTTTGTGATTCCTGGACGTGTGAGAGCTTTGATAGGATCTGAGCCCGGGGGCTCTTCTCATTTCAGAGGCTGGCCACGCTCTCCTCTCCCCCTGCCTGCTTCTCCACACACACGGCAGCCAGGCCAGGGCCAAGAGTGCACACTGTGAGCTCCCTGAGAAGACTGATAAAACCCTGGCTCAATTTATAAAGACTATAAAGTGATGGAGCTGGATGTCTAGGTTTATACCTCTGGAGGTCATTAGACATGTTATTCATTGTTTGAAACCTTTCTGTGTCTCTCTCACACACACACACAAACACAGGATTAAAGTGTGTAATTGGTTGATACTGTTTCCTCCGGCCATATTTTGTCTCATTCTAATTCACAGCTTAACTGGGATACTGTAGAACAGGGACAGCAGCAATGTCAAGGTGACTAAATTATGGCATGTGTGCCGCCCTGGATTCTGGTTCCAGTCTGGTTGTGCTATCTAATGCCCACTATAATATCCACCCCTCCCAAGTATTTGAGAGAACTTGCCAAATGTTTGTGGTAAATTGCCAAGTGCTCTATTGTAATGTCTTAGAATGCGCTCCATTCTAAGACATTACCACAGAGCACTGAGTGTGTGGAGGGAGGATGAGGGGACATTGTGCACTTCAACTTTGAAGAGGTTATGTGCTCACTAATAACCAGAGAGGATTAATGCTAATCCCAGCCTGCAGGATAATTGGATCATCTCAAATGGGTTCAACTTCCACATCACAACTTGGCCAAAAGTAAGAGCTTCCATTTACAATTTGTACTGAATAATTGAGAGGAAATGGAATGAGAAGAAATGTGCCGAATCATTACGAAATTGAAATAAAAACTTTAAAAAAGTAATGTGAGGACGAGTGTTGAGAAGGAGGCTTTGAACACAGACTACACACAAAGAAGGTAAAAATTAAGTTCCGCTCTCCCCTTTTCTGTCTCTCTTTGTCCATTTCTCTGGGTTAGCAGTGTTTGTTCAGATCAGCTGTGAGGAACAATCTTGTTTGTGTGTCCATCCCTCTCATAGACAGGCCTGGTTGCCCTGGAATCCCACTGCTCCTTGAAGGCAGCGACCCGGAGACAATGCCAGGCCCCTCCCGGAGAGCCCAGAGAATTCCGCCTCAGCGCCCTCAATGGGGAGTCCCCTCCAAGGCAGGAAGGGGGTCCCACGGCCCTCATTCACCACCACACTCACCTCTGACATGGCACTGCCCAGTGCACTAAGTAAGACACGTAGTATTCACAAACACAATATGCACAGCTCGCTATATCGCTGTCCAAGCACAACCATGTGCCGTTATAACCCTTTATCTTCACAGAGCCTAAGCATTCACAATCGGTTGTTGAAATTGAATCACTGAATACTGTCAAACAGTAATGAACAGCAGTTCAAGACTTTTTATCAGTTAAAATCAACATACTTCTAAAATGTTATTAGCTGTAACGTTTGCATAAGCATTATGCCAAGCTCTAGAAAGCAGCAGTGAGTGACATGTAGAAATGACTATGTAAACCTTTCATACAGCCCTCCCTCAGTGAAAGGTCTCGTAAATCCAATTTACTGACAAGAGGGCAGCGAGCTCAGCTCTGGAATAGTAATGAGGTCTGAATCAGATGCCTGGTGTATTTGTGACTGTCCAGACAGATGGATTTACTTTGTCATGCCTTTCCTTCCATTAAGACATCACATCAGATCGCTGGCTCAGACTCTATATGAGTTTTGGAAGAAGTAGGACTTGGTATGCTATATAGAAGACAAAATGTTCTGCATTTTAACATTGGTCATAAAATGAGCTATATCTTTTAATGTTGGACCTCAGACATGTTATGTGTCACGTCCTGGAGGTAATGAGGAACACAAATGGAAAGCCCAGACTTCCCTTATCCTCACTCAACCTCCCTCCATCGCCACACACCGCTAGAATGCAAATCAGTCCAGATTAAGACTTTGGCATGAAGGCAGCAGGTAGGTGTGTGTGTGTGTATCAGCCTCTCCCTGATTGCTGACCTGCTGCCAAATAGGCTTATCTGTCTGTTTGCGAGAACAGTCACTTTCATTCTGGCACAAGGCTGTAGCTGGGGGCTGCCTCAAGAGAACTCAAGTCATGTGGAAAAAAACATCAACAGTGCCAATTTGGAGGTGTATTGTTTTCTATGTATCTTCAAAGGCCTACACATTTGAGCCAAGTCATACAATGCAACATGTTACATTTGTCTATGCTATAGGGCCTCTCCTCACTACGAGAGATTGCCTAGAGATTGAGAAAATTCCCCTCGGCTAGACCTTTTACCGGAATGTAAACTTGCGAACTTGTCACGTGTCGACATCTACCTCCGGAGGTCCTGCATGACACTCGCCCGACAGTTGCCATCCTCCAAGCAGGGCAGTGTAAAAAGAAGTCTTGTTAAGCACAACACTTCTACAGAAAAAAAACGTAATAGCAGAGCATTGTTTTTGAAACAGCGGAAATGTATAGGCATATTTCTTATATTAGACTTGTTTAATTGAGTTTTTACCTGAAATTGCAGTAAAGCCGGTTACTCTGAAATTGAAGCTGCAACTTTAAGGGAATATCAGAACACAATAATTGTTTTCAATGCAAAACCAAGCAGGAACGCTACATTTTTTTTCATGTAATGATTTGCATGATATTGATGAAATGAAGCATGGTTTGTTCTAAGCAATCTAGAAATGGTTCCGCTATCGTTGGCTGAAGTTAGTCAGTTAGCTGTGAGGAGGATGCAGACATTGTGTTTAGCTTGCTATCTATAGGTAACTGCCAAAATAAAGGAAACACTTGAGTAAATGAGGAACACAAAGTATATTGAAAGCAGGTTGTTTCCACACAGGTGTGGTTCCCAAGTTAATGAAGCAATTCACATCCCATCATGCTTTAGGGGTAAGGTATAAAAATGCCCAAATGCTTGAAGCTGTTCTGGTGGCTCGTGGTGGCCCAACACCCTATTAAGAGACGTTGTGTATTTTCCTGTATTTTGGCAGTTTCCTGTAGTTATGTATAATATGAACAACACTGTATGATAACGTTACTGTACATTTACATTCATATGAGGGGGTAAGCCTTCATTTTCTCTATGATGACGTTACCTGAGGAAGCAAATGTTGTTAGCTAACATTAGCTTGCTAGCTAGCAGCTGTACAACTTTGGCTGTTAATGTCTTGCAGCTAAATTAATGAGTGTATGGAAGAGAAAATAAACCATTTAAATGTCTGCACCTGCTTGTGAATTGTTGCATTATTCAAGAGTGTAATATGGTTTTGTTGCATTAATCAAGATTGTAATATGGTAGATGCATGGAAAGTTTCTCGCATAGCTAGTTGAATAGTTTGCATGCTTACTGGCTAGTGGATAGTGTGATATTTACGGTACATTTGACCTGCGAAGCAAGAATGTCACCTGTACCCTCTCTCGGCACGGAACATTCAATTGCTAATGTAAATTGAAAAGTTTATGTACATGTTATGTGCATTTTGTCCCAATGCCTCTCTTCCAACTTTTGTCAATCTGAATAAGCTTATAGTTGTTCAAACTCCAACGACTCCTTTTTTAAAGAAGAGTACATCATTAAAGACAGACGGTTTCTTGTCATTTTGATGATGAAGCAGACAGTGAGGTGAATGGAGTGGAAACTGCCAGGCAAAAGAAGTTGCCTTTCAACAGTGGGAAGGCAGGAAAGCCCTGGGAACCTCAGTCTATAGACACTTGTTCATAAGGGTTCATAAGGGTTCATAAGGGACCATGAGTGGCGATTGCTTCGCTCACTCTCTAAAGTCTCTCTTTATGGTCCGATACACTTCTTAAGCAAATTCTTCAAAGTCTGCATTTTTCTGAACAGAGAGAGAGCAGGGCTGACGTGATAGAGAGAGTGAATGGAGGCTTGAGAGCTTAGTTTCAGGGGGCCTATAGCTGCTTGAGTGGAAGCGGGAGTGTTCCCAGTGTGGGTCAACCACAGTTAATACCTCTTTTATTTAACTTTGAACCATTTTCAACAAAAAAGCAGTACAAATTGAAGAGCTTGGTAATGGTCTCTCTCAGAGTGTGCGCGGTTTGTGTGTGTTTAATTATTTTGACTGACTGTGGGGAAAGTCTTACCACACTCCGACAGTTAAAAACACAGCAGTCTTTATTTACTGCAGCAGGCAGGCTTACGGAGGATTACAGAACAAATAGCGAGAAACTAATGCCGCTAATAAGCACGGCGGGCTGAAAAAGACACTACTGTTACTTTCTCCTAATCTGATTTAAGCATGGGACATTCTGTTATCCACAGTAGATCAGTAAAATACTCAGAATCACTTCCTTTAGGCATTCTGCTGCCTTCCTCTGTCTTAATGAGCTCAGCGTCAGGTGCTAATCAAGAAAAAGGGCTTTCCTAGTTTCTCACACTAATGGAACCAGCATTATATTTACATTTGACCTTTGTCATTTAGCAGACACTCTTATCCAGAGCGACTTAGTTAGTGCATTTATCTTAAGAAACTCTAGCTAGGTGAGACAGCCACATTTCACAGTCTTAGAAAGTACATTTTTCCTTAATAAAGTAGTCAGTGCTAGTAGAAAAAGACAAGTGGGAGTGTTAGTGGGTTTTTTTTGGGGGGGGGGGGGGGGCTCAGCTGTCCTGACGTTTATGGGGAAGCTTATTCCACCATTTGGCTGCCAGGGAAGTGAAGAGCTTTGACTGGGATGAGTGGGGGGTCCAAAAGACCAGAGGTGAAAGAACGGAGTGCTCGGGTTGGGGCACATTTCACTTGCAATTTGAACAATAGTATTTAACTGAGAAGATGACTGAGAACTGCTATGAACCAGGCTGTGCTGTCTGGCATTCACTTACAGTGGTCAGGATTGTTAAGAGAATACTGGTTGGAATATGTTCAAAGATTCATTCACCAACACTGGGGAATATATTCACTACTGGTCAAAAGTTTAGGGTCACTTAGAAATGTCCTTGTTTTTTAAAGAAAAGCTAATTTTTTGTCCATTAAAATAACATCAAATTGATCAGAAATACAGTGTAGACATTGTTAATGTTGTAAATGACTATTGTAGCTGGAAACGGCTGATTTTTTAATGGAATATCTACATAGGCGTACAGAGGCCCATTATTAGCAACCATCACTCCTGTGTTCCAATGGCACGTTGTGTTAGCTAATCCAAGTTGATCATTTTAAAAGGATAACTGATCATTAGAAAACCCTTTTGCAATTATGTTAGCACAGCTGAAAACTGTTGTTCTGATTAAAGAAGCAATAAAACTGGCCATCTTTAGACTAGTTGAGTATCTGGAGCATCAGCATTTGTGGGTTCGATTACAGGCTCAAAATGGCCAGAAACAAAGACCTCTCTTCTGAAACTCATCAGTCTATTCTTGTTCTGAGAAAGGAAGGCTATTCCATGAGAGAAATTGCCAAGAAACTGAAGGTCTCGTACAACGCTGTGTACTACTCCCTTCACAGAACAGCGCAAACTGGCCCTAACCAGAAAAGAAAGAGGAGTGTGAGGCCCCGGTGCACAACTGAGCAAGAGGACAAGTACATTAGTGTCTAGAAACAGACGCCTCACAAGTCCTCAACTGGCAGCTTCATTAAATAGTACCCGCAAAACACCACCAGCCTTCTAGGCAGAGTTGCAAAGAAAAAGCCATATCTCAGACTGGCCAATAAAAAGAAAAGATTAAGATGGGCAAAAGAACACATACACTGGACAGAGAACTCTGCCTAGAAGGCCAGCATCCCGGAGTCGCCTCTTCACTGTTGCCATTGGAACACCGGAGTGATGGTTGCTGATAATGGGCCTCTGTACGCCTATGTAAATATTCCATTAAAAAACATCTGCCGTTTCCAGGTACAATAGTCATTTACAACATTAACAATGTCTACACAGTATTTCTGATCAATTTGATATTATTTTAATGGACAAAAAAATTGCTTTTCTTTCTTTTGCTTTTTAAGCGACCGCAAACTTTTGAACGGTAGTGTACATCGTCAGTCACAGGCTTCATTAGGAAATGTGTTGATGATGTAGCCACAATAACAATCTGGACAACCCAAAACCCTGGATGAACGGAGATATCCGTACAATGCTGAGAGCCCCTCCCAGACGAGCTCAACACATTCTATGCTCGCTTCGATGTAGACAATACCGAGCCATCCACGAAGACTCTCGCTGCTCCATACAACCAGGTGATTTCGCTCTCCGAGGCGGACGTGAGGAAAACTCCAGATGGCATCCCTTGTCATGCGTCCTCAGAGTGTGTGCTGACCAGCTGGCGGTGTGCTCAACCTGTCCCAGGCTGTAGTACCCCACCTGCTTTAAGGATACCACCATCGTCCAAGTCACCAAGAAAAACAAGGTGACATGCCCAAATGACTCGCCCTGTCACGCTCACCTTAGAGTGTAGGAGTGCTTCGAGAGGTTGGTCATGGCCCACATCAAGGCCATCATGCCAGGCACACTGGCACCACTCCTAAACATTAAGAACATCTGCTCGTTCCATGGCATAGACTGACCAAGGTGAATCCAGGTCAATCCCTTATTGATGTCACTTGTTAAATCCACTTCAAATCACTGGAGATCATTTTTAAGCTTTGAGACATGGATTGTGTATGTGTACCATTCAGAGGGTTAATGGACAAGACAAAAGATTGAAGTGCCTTTGAACGGGGAATGGAAGTCGCACCGGTTTGTGTCAAGAATTGCAACGCTGCTGTTTTTTTTCACACTCAACAGTGTCCCGTGTGTATCAAGAATGGTCCACCACCCAAAGGACATCCAGCCAACTTGACACAACTGTGGGAGGCATTGGAGTTAACATGGGCCAACATCCCTGTGGAACGCTTTCGACACCTTGTAGGGTCCATGCCCAGACCAATTGAGGCTGTTCTGAGGGAAAATGTTGTACTATAAATTGTGCCTTCCTGTATTATACTTATGCCAAAATGTATTATTCTATTCTACTGCCATTTACTTTATATTCATATGTTTTCTTATTTCTTATTGTTGTTGCATTGTCGAGAAGGAACCCGCAAGAAAGCATTTAGTTGGATGATGTTTACCATGCGTATCCCGTACATACGACTAATAAAAACTTGAAACTTGATAGAACATCTGAACGTGAGGTAGAGTCTGCGCGTTATCTTCACGGTTGCCTCTATCTGGTTCTCCACAGTGAGGGCAGGGGATGGAGACAAAAGGGGAGCAAGGGCTCGATCCGGTGGGGTATCACCGGCAGTGGGGCTGAGACCCAGGGCTATGTCACCCTTCATTATAGCGCTCTTATCTCACTCCGCTGGCCCACAATCACCCAGTCCCAGAGCTGCAGCCAGACAGACAGCGCAGCAGCACACAAGCTCATTTCTCCACACACCCTCTGTGAGGACTGACAGCAGATCCTATTTTATTCCAGCAGGCAGCAGCTCCATGTCTGTTAGCGCTACCATCATTTACTCAGGACGGCACCATCACAGATATAGTAGTCTCACTAATATGTAGAGCCAGAGAAACAGCTGCTGTGTGTGTAACCTATGGCTTCCTCTCTCAATCATCTCAGAAAGCTCCCCCCATCCACAATCAAGCACACATACTGTAGTACAGACAGACACACGTTACAAACACAGCCAATCAAAATAGACGTTTAAGTGACAGTGACTGGTGGCACCAAGCGGACTCCTGCAGGGATCGCAGCAGGGCTACAGGAGCTGCCCGGAGCATTCTCAGCTCCTCATCTCCACACAGGGATCATAGCTCTGGGTCTCAGGTGGCCCCACAAGTCACAGTAAAACACACCCTGGTCACCACATTAAATGTAGCATGGGACAGTGATGGGCTCCCGGGAATAGCAGCTCAGGGAGGGCCCTTTCTGCCGCCACATCATAATGAGCCTCCATCATCTGCATTAAAATGTCCCCCGCCACTTAAAACCCTTTTCTCTGTCGGTTCAGATGGCTTATTCATGATGGTATATTGCAGACAGACACAGGGGACAGATTGGTGCATTCACATGGTAGGCCTACATGCACACAGATGACTTGTTTGGTTCTCTCTTAATCATGTCCTATCAGTATCAAATACATGACCGGTCTCTGGCTTCGTGCGTAAGGCCCCAATGAAGGAGCTGTGTAACTGTAAATGAATAGTAACCATCCACACATAGCACAGGAATGGGTTTCGTTTGGATAAATGAATGCAAATCAAAGTACACTAGAACATTTCCCTGATAGCAAGAGGTGAAGCTACCAAATACATTATCATGAGTCTGAATAGTCTATAGGTCTACAGTCATGGCCAAACGTTTTGAGAATGACACAAATATTCATTTCCACAAAGTTTGCTTCAGTGTCTTTAGATATTTTTGTCAGATGTTACTATGGAATACTGAAGTATAACTACAGGCATTTCATAAGTGTCAAAGGCTTTTATTGACAATTACATGAAGTTGATGCAAAGAAAAATATTTGCAGCGTTGACCCTTCTTTTTCAAGACCTCTGCAATCCGCCCTGGCATGCTGTCAATTAACTTCTGGGCCACATCCTGACTGATGGCAGCCCATTCTTGAATAATCAATGCTTGGCGTTTGTCAGAATTTGCGGGTTTTTGTTTGTCCACCTGCCTCTTTAGGATTGACTACAAGTTCTCAATGGGATTAAGGTCTGGGGAGTTTCCTAGCCATGGACCCAAAATATTGATGTTTTGTTCCCCGAGCCACTTAGTTATCACTTTTGCCTTATGGCAAGATGCTCCATCATTCTGGAAAAGGCATTGTTCGTCACCAAACTGTTCCTGGATGGTTGGGAGAAGTTGTTCTCGGAGGATGTGTTGGTACCATTCTTTATTCTTAGGCAAAATTGTGAGTGAGCCCACTCCCTTGGTTGAGAAGCAACCCCACACATGAATGGTCTCAGGATGCTTTACTGTTGGCATGACACAGGACTGGTAGCACTCACCGTGTCTTCTATGGACAAGCTTTTTTCCGGATGCCCCAAACAATCGGAAAGGGGATTCATCAGAGAAAATGACTTTACCCCAGTCCTCAGCAGTCCAATCCCTGTACCTTTTGCAAAATATCAGTCTGTCCCTGATGTTTTTCCTGGAGAGAAGTGGCTTCTTTGCTGCCCTTCTTGACACAAGGCCATCCTCCAAAAGTCTTCGCCTCACTGTGCGTGCAGATGCACTCACACCTGCCTGCTGCCATTTCTGAGCAAGCTCTGTACTGGTGGTGCCCCGATCCCGCAGCTGAATCAACTTTAAGAGACGGTCCTGGCGCTTGCTGGACTTTCTTGGGCGCCCTGAAGCCTTCTTCACAACAATTGAACCACTCTCCTTGAAGTTCTTGATGATCTGATAAATGGTTGATTTAGGTGCAATCTTACTGGCAGCAATATCCTTGCCTGTAAAGCCCCTTTTTGTGCAAAGCAATGATGATGGCACGTGATTCCAAGCACCACCCTCCTTTTGAAGCTTACAGTCTATTATTCGAACTCAATCAGCATGACAGAGTGATCTACAGCCTTGTCCTTGTCAACACTCACACCTGTGTTAACGAGAGAATCACTGACATGATGTGAGCTGGTCCTTTTGTGGCAGGGCTGAAATGCAGTGGAAATGTTTTGGGGGGATTCAGTTCAGTTGCATGCCAAAGAGGGACTTTGCAATTAATTGCAATTCATCTGATCACTCTTCATAACAGTCTGGAGTATATGCAAATTGCCATCATACAAACTGAGGCAGCAGACTTTGTGAAAATTAATATTTGTGTCATTCTCAAAACCTTTGGTAACGACTGTACTGTGGGTTATTGTTTTAAACAAGACAATATAGATCTCTGAGCGAAAAAAGGTGGCTTAGTCACGTTTATCGTCGAAGGAATGAGCGTTACACCGAGGCCTGTACTCTGGAGCGGGATCGATTTGAAGGTGTAGGGTCCGTCATGGTCTGGGGCGGTGTGTCACAGCATCATCGGTCTGAGATTGCCTGCAATGACAACAATCTCAACGCTGTGCGTTACAGAGAAGACATCCTCCTCCCTCATGTGGTACCCTGCCTGCAGACTCATCCTGACATGACCCTCCAGCATGACAATGCCACCAGCCATACTGCTTGTTCTGTGCGTGATTTCCTGCAAGACAGGAATGTCAGTGTTCTGCCATGGACAGCGAAGAGCCCGGATCTTAATCCCATTGACCACGTCTGGGACCTGTTGGATCGGAGGGTGAGGGCTAGGGCCTTTCCCCCCAGAAATGTCTGGGAACTTGCAGGTGCCTTGGTGGAAGAGTGGGGTAACATCTCACAGCAAGAACTGGCAAATCTGGTGCAGAACTGGCAAATCTGGTGCAGTCCATGAGGAGGAGATGCACTGCAGTACTTAATGCAGCTGGTGGCCACACCAGATACTGACTGTAATTTTTGATTTCGACCCCCCCTTTGTTCAGGGGCACATTAGTCCATTTCTATAAGTCACATGCCTGTGGAACTTGTTCAGTTTATGTTGCAGTTGTTGAAACTTGTTATGTTCATACAAACATTTACACATGTTAAGTTTGCTGAAAACAAACGCAGTTGACAGTGAGAGGACGTTTCTTTTTTTGCTGAGTTTATATCCGAAAATAGCATGTACACCTGATCTCTCTGGGTGTTTCTGTCAACATACAGGATCACACATGATAGAGGAAATATCATGTCCTCATAAAAGGAACCGTCCCACCTGTCTGTCCGCCCGTCCTCCCACACAGTAACATCTGACTCCCATATCCATATGGGTCCAAATGATGATGTCGTTCTATTTCAGGAATCTGACGGACGTTTGTGGCAAATGTAATAATCTTTGTGTCATTGGTATAACCTTCAGTGTTGTATTTCCATCTGCCTGGTAGAATGGGGCCAGAGACCAACCCATGTCATTCCAGACTAAATGAAGAATAATGCTTCACAATAACACTCAAAAAGCAGCCAGCTACTGTACAAGTACACCACAGTGGGATTTCTGTGATACTGGCCATATCCGAATACCCATACCAGCGTACTAAATAGTTTGCGGGAAAAAATGTAGTTTTATAGTATGTGAAATTTTGAAAAAAACACTATATATATACACACAAAAGTATGTGGACACCCCTTCAAAATGAGTGTATTTGGCTATTTCAGCCAAACCCTTTGCTGACATGTGTATAAAATCAGGCACACAGCCATGCAATCTCCATAGACAAACATTGGCAGTAGAATGGCTTTACTGAAGAGCTCAATGACCTTCGATGTGATGCAGTCATAGGATGCCACCTTTCTAACAACTCACTTCGTCAAATGTCTGCCCTGCTAAAGCTGCCCTGGTCAACTGTAAGTGCTGTTATTGTTAAGTAGATATGTCTAGGAGCCACAACGTCTCAGCCGCGGAGTGGTACGCCACACAAGTTCACAGAACGGGACCGCAGGGTGCTGAAGCACGTAGCGTGCAAAAATCGTCTGTCCTCGGCTGCAACATTCCCTACTGAGTTCCAAACTGCCTCTGGAAGCAACGTCAGGACAAGAACTGTTTGTTGGGAGCTGAAATGGGTTTCCATGGCCGAGCAACCGCACACAAGCCTAAGATCACATTGCGCAATGCCAAGCTCTGACTAGAGTGGTGTAAAGCTCGCCGCAATTGGACTCTGGAGCAGTGGAAACGCGTTCTCTGGAGTGATGAATCACGCTTCACCATCTTGCATTCCGACGGACAAATCTGGGTTTGGCGGATGCCAGGAGAACGCTACCTGCCCCAATGCATAGTGCTAACTGTCAAGTTTGGTGGAGGAGGAATAATGGTCTGGGGCTGTTTTCATGGTTCGGGCTAGGCCCCTTAATTCCAGTGAAGGGAAATCTTAACACTACAGCATATAATGACATTCTAGATGATTCTGTACTTCCAACTTTGTGGCAACAGTTTGTGGAAGGCCCTTTCTTGTTACATATGGTGTCTGCGTTGCTGTGCCTACATATGGCGTCTGTGTTGCTGTGCCTACATATGGCGTCTGTGTTGCTGTGCCTACATATGGCGTCTGTGTTGCTGTGTCTACATATGGCGTCTGTGTTGCTGTGTCTATATATGGCGTCTGTGTTGCTGTGCCTACATATGGCGTCTGTGTTGCTGTGTCTACATATGGCGTCTGTGTTGCTGTGTCTATATATGGCGTCTGTGTTGCTGTGCCTACATATGGTGTCTGTGTTGCTGTGTCTACATATGGCGTCTGTGTTGCTGTGTCTACATATGGTGTCTGTGTTGCTGTGTCTGTGTTGCTGTGTCTACATATGGTGTCTGTGTTGCTGTGTCTACATATGGCGTCTGTGTTGCTGTGTCTACATATGGCGTCTGTGTTGCTGTGTCTGTGTTGCTGTGTCTACATATGGTGTCTGTGTTGCTGTGTCTACATATGGTGTCTGTGTTGCTGTGTCTGTGTTGCTGTGTCTACATATGGCGTCTGTGTTGCTGTGTCTACATATGGCGTCTGTGTTGCTATGTCTACATATGGCGTCTGTGTTGCTGTGTGTGTGTTGCTGTGTCTACATATGGTGTCTGTGTTGCTGTGTCTACATATGGCGTCTGTGTTGCTATGTCTACATATGGCGTCTGTGTTGCTGTGTCTACATATGGCGTCTGTGTTGCTGTGTCTACATATGGCGTCTGTGTTGCTGTGTCTACATATGGTGTCTGTATTGCTGTGTCTACATATGGTGTCTGTGTTGCTGTGTCTACATATGGTGTCTGTGTTGCTGTGTCTGTGTTGCTGTGTCTACATATGGCGTCTGTGTTGCTATGTCTACATATGGCGTCTGTGTTGCTGTGTCTACATATGGCGTCTGTGTTGCTGTGTCTGTGTTGCTGTGTCTACATACGGTGTCTGTGTTGCTGTGTCTACATATGGTGTCTGTGTTGCTGTGTCTACATATGGTGTCTGTGTTGCTGTGTCTACATATGGTGTCTGTGTTGCTGTGTCTGTGTTGCTGTGTCTACATATGGTGTCTGTGTTGCTGTGTCTGTGTTGCTGTGTCTACATATGGTGTCTGTGTTGCTGTGTCTACATATGGTGTCTGTGTTGCTGTGTCTACATATGGTGTCTGTGCTCCTCAGTGCCGTCCTCAGCCTTGGACTGAGGAAGGAGGGACAGGGGAATGGAGGATAGGAGGGATGGGGGACAGGGGAATGGAGGATAGGAGGGACGGGGGCTGGTGCGAGGAGGAGCACTCCCCCCAGTGGCTGCTAGCCACCTGCTCCAGTGTTGAACAGATGTGGAGGCGCACCAGGGTGAACCTGCCTCTTATTGAACAGTGTAGTGGGCTCCTCAGCGCAGCCTGCTTTGTCTCCCCACCCCGCCTCTGTCAAGCCTCATTACCAGGAGGGGGAGAGCCGTCCAGGAGCTCCACATGTCATGATGCTTTAATGACAGGGGTCCTGACAGGGGGGGTTGGAGCCACGGTGGACACATATTTTCATCTCATTCTCTTCCGTCAGGCTGAAGGAAGACGTCATGCTTAAATGTCTTTGGCCAGTTTCATATACATTTGATGAATATCAGAATACATTGAAGTGAAAAATCTTGCTAGCAAATAACGGGTCCAATGGTATCTCCAACAGCTCCGATCACAAATGTATCAATCTCTTTCTTTACCCCCAAACTGTCCCTCTATAACGAGCACTGTAAACGACGGCACAGTAAAGAAGCAGTGACAACGTTGTTGAGGCCAACTCCAGTCTGGATCAGAGCTTAAATGGGGGGCTTGTGTTGAAGCTCTCATTAAGCCCTGGGTCTTATACAAGACACAGACCGGCGCCACGGCTATTACAGGCCACTTGTGGAGAGATTAGGAGCCGTGGGTCAGACAGGACTGTCACACAGAGTTTCCAGCAACCCAACCATCAGTGCCCTGACAAAAGCAGCTGAGCTTGCATCTCTGCATGGCGCTTACCTTTCCAGCTTTGAAGGGTGAGCTTGGGGTTCAGGCCTGTTCCAGGGGTCAAGTTTCTGTAGAGGGGACTGAGACAGTCCCTCCTTCCTCCCTACTGCACCAAACCTGCCCTACTCAAAGCTCTAATTATCTGGACTTCTTCTGCCTCCAGGATGCCTTTCATGCTGCTTACTAATACTCGATCCTTAACAGTGGCTTTTCAAAGGGTATCTTGATTGAAATCTTTGCCATAACCGATTTTCAATTTTGGCATATTACAGAGGCAGGCAAACAATAGACTGACGCGGCAACCAACGATCACTATCACGGCAACCAACAATGACCGTCACGGCAACCAGCTATTGCTGATTCAGCAGGGATTCCTGTTGAAATGTAATTCTTATTAGAGATAACACTCACTAGATAGGAGACTCGTATCCATAACAGCAATGTTTTCCCTGTCTGGGAGCAGTAGGTGTGTGTAAACAGTGAGATATACAGAGAGCAGCATTGAGTGTTGTTCATCATTAAACCCCTAGGGAGCTGTGTGTGTGAGGGTAGAGTGGTGTGGGCAGTGTGCCAGGCAGCTTGATCAAGAGGATCTGTGTGTATCCCATCTCAGGGCTCACTGACAGACAGACCTCCTTGATCTACCCTGATTTCTGTACACAACCATAGTCCCAGCCTCATTGGATTCATTTAACACGCGTGCGGGCAAACACAAACCCACCCTTTTGAACTCTCCCATGAGGTGGCCACATGGCACAGGGCACTGTCGGCACACGCCTGCGTGAACTTGGGAAAGCGCGCAGAGCGCAGACAGACAGATGCACGCATGCATGCACTCACACAAACAAAGGCTAAAAGAGGTCTAATCCACGCATGAGGATGGTGGAGAAACTGGCAGTGAGAATGTTCACCCACACCCAACTTAACACAGGAGCAATAAAACAACTACAACAGGATGTTGTGATATTGTATTCTTTTTTTCTCCTAAAGACATGCTGGCAGATTCACTTTTATTTCGACATTTTGTTCACCCTGTTCATTGGAAGCCTGGGCCACCCTCCCTGTCACAGTACAAGTCCTTTCCTGACAGGAAGTGACCTCACCTCAACCCTGGCCAAAGGCACACTCTTCAGGACAGTGAGTGAGTGACCAAAATAAATCTGCACAACAACACTTCCATGGTTTATGAGCCACCGTTCCTGCGGCCACGGACGCAAAAAAAAGCCAGACGTCACAAAGATCTTCATTATGTTCCCAATTAGAGCTGGTGGAGTGGCTGACGGCATGGCTAACAGGCTCTGGACCCTTAATGAGAACAGCTCTGCTCTCTCACCATCCAGTGGCGGTTCTGGGGGGGCAGGGGGGGCCAGTGCCCCTGTGACAACAATTTTGGAGTATGAAATAATTTTTACATAACTAATTATTGCCATCGTTCTTTTTTACATCCGTTATTAGACAGTGGCAACGATGATGATTATGAACATGGTCTTTTGCCTGCTAATGCCTGCAATGCAGTGAAGAAAACGATATGACAACAATAACGTCTAATGTAGCTGGCCCCTCTAACAGTACAACTGGCCCCAGCTTGGCCCCCCCCAGTTGAAATGGTCTGGAACCGCCACTGTCACCATCAGCTGATGGCTGCCAGAAATAGAGCCACACAAACTGGACGGGAGCAATGTCCTCTCTTCTACTGCCCGCAGACAGAGAAAAACGGTTTTAATGTGCAAGGTTAATCAAATTGCTAAGCTTTTTCCTTTCTGGCAATGTCACATTGAGATAATGCTTCATCTTTCAGCCACCAAGTGGCTCGGAGAAACCAAGGCAGATAACATCGTTCTTTATTGTTTTATCATTCAAAGTCAAGGTGCATCAATACAAAAAGATGTATCAAGTTGAATCGCATGATCTATGTGATCGGGGAGGGAGGAAGGGTTGCTGAATGGGCTTGTCCGAGGTTAGCTACCAGTGATGAATAGGATTTGATGTGAAACACGGAGCAGCCGTGTCTACTCTGCCTGGCTCAGTCTGTTCAGGTGGCTCGCCCTCCTGGTAGGAATAATGGGCAAGGCGGAGGGAGGGTGCCATAAGAGAAACAGTAGGATTCCGCCAGCTAACAGCCTGCCAATCAACAGTAATTGACAGGCAGAATGACAGCCTGGCTGTGGCTTAATAGGGAGAGGAACAAAGGGACATTGCCCTTCTATAGTACCATGTTCTTTTTTAAGGGGGGTTAAATAGAGAAGGAGAGGGGGCTTTCACATCAGCTGTTTGATTTACCAAAACCCAGAATTCACTTAGCATCACAAAAACATACCCCTTTCCTACCTTTTAGTCATTCTGAAGCAGACCTGGAATGATCAAAGCAGGGTGATTTGCAGACCAAATACTGTCATCTCTCGCTAATGGGACGGAACAGAACATCTTTTTGGGGAATTATTTTTATTTTTTATTTTTATTTATTTAACCTTTATTTAACCAGGTAGGCAAATTGAGAACACGTTCTCATTTACAATTGCGACCTGGCCAAGATAAAGCAAAGCAGTTCGACACATACAACAACACATAGTTACACATGGAGTAAAACAAACATATAGTCAATAATACAGTGAAAAAAAATAAGTCTATATACAATGTGAGCAAGTGAGGTGAGATAAGGGAGGTGAAGGCAAACAAATATATGTATAAATAAATAAAAATATAAAAGGCCATGGAGGCGAAGTGAGTACAACACAGCAGGTAAAATAAAAAATAAAAAAATAAAAAAACACTGGAATGGTTGGTTTGCAGTGGAAGAAAGTGCAAAGTAGAGACAGAAATAATGGGGTGCAAAGGAGCAAAATAAATTAATAAATAAATACAGTAGGTAAAGAGGTAGTTGTTTGGGCTAAATTGTAGATGGGTTATGTACAGGTGCAGTATAATAATGAGGAAGATGCATACAGCGCTTGTTCATTCAGTAGCTTAATCTAAACCAGCCAACACGCAGCCTGCTACACTGCAGCACCTTTCTCACTAAACAGGCTTGTCATTGACTGCAATACGCTAACAACACTCTTCAGAAAAGAACACGGAGAAAAACAAAAAGCTAGAAAACATTCCTTTGTTTCTGCTCACAAGACTAAAACCCAGTCTGTCAGAGTGAGACACTTGGAGCTTAAAGCTTTGTCTGCTGACACACTGTCTAGCTTTGTTCTTATTAGTACAGTATGTTCAGAGCTAGTGCACACCTGCTTTAAGATGAATATAGTAGGCCTACTGTCCATGAAGAAAGACCGTGAAAAAGCATGCGTTGACTACAGGGAATGGTCATGTGTTTGATCTGAAGCACCCCCTTCTGGACAGAAAGCAAACTACATGCTGAATGTCTGTCAAATCAAATTGTATTTGTCACATGCGCTGAATACAACAGGGGTAGTAGACCTTACAGTGAAACACTTACTCGGAAGCCCTTAACCAACAACGCAGTTTTAAGAAAAATACCCCCCAAAAATAAGAAATAAAGTAACAAATAATTAAAGAGCAGCAGTAAAATAACATTAGTGAGGCTATATACAGGGGGTATCAGTACAGAGTCAATGAACGGGGGCACCGGTTAGTCGAGGTAATTGAGGTAATATATACATTTGGGTAGAGCTTTTAAAGTGACTTATGCATAGATAATAACAGAGAGTTGCAGCAGCGTAAAGGGGGGGGGGGGCAATGCAAACAGTCCAGGTAGCCATTTGATTAGATGTTCAGTAGTCTTATGGCTTGGGGGTAGAAGCTGTTTAGAAGCCTCTTGGACCTAGACTTGGCACTCCGGTACCGCTTGCAGTGCGGTAGCAGAGAGAACAGACTATGACTAGGGCTGTCATCCCCAGTCATTCTCTTTCCCATCATAACAAACATTTTAAAATGATAGTCAACTGAATTATAGTCCCTCACTGCTGGCTCGATCAACGTGTAATAAATTAAGCTCTTCTCTTCCTTCCAGACAGAGTAACTACTGTTAATTAGCATAGTAGGTTAATCTGAGGACAGAAGGGATGTAGTAGACTGACTGGACTTGACGAGCCATTTGGTTCCCCACTCTACCATTCCCCTTTATTCCTGGTTTTATCCCAGGCTGTACAATGTCCAAGTGATCTTTTTCAATGTTGGTAATATATACACTGAATCAGAAGTGCCTTTCATCCTACAACAGGAAATCCCTGTGTGCTTGATGGGTAGTAATACATTTATTTTCTGTAGGCTTGAACTTTTTCATTCAAATTAAGGCTGCTAAATATATAAACATTGGGACAAGGGATGATACATTCCTCATTGTTAAATAAACTTGGTTGAAAACAACAAAAAGTACATTTTAATTAATCAAATACCTATACAACAACTCTTGTCTATTATCTCAGGAAAGAAATGTGCAGACTACGCATTATAGTGTTAAACATAAACCGAAAGTAAGAGTCAACCAGGGGTTAAAGTCAGAAGTGGCTGAGTCAGCAGTCTGTTGACAATGAGGAGGTGGGTTGTGATCAGCACACACTAACAGACACATTCAGAGAGCTGTCAACTTCATCATCAGCCCTCCTTTAACTACACCTCCTCATCACCGCTCCCTGACCCCACACCCAGAGTTCACACTACTGCAGCATCAGAGGAGATCCCACTATCCAGCCAGGCAGCAACAACACTCTACTCCCACCCTGTACGTCAATCTGCCCGAGCCACACTGGGATGAAACCAGCAGAGAAGCCAATGCAAAGAAAAGAAACACTACAACACAAAGAAACCAAAATCTACAACACCAGAGAAACACTACAACCACAAACAGAAATATCCCAGCTAGTGAAGAAATCAGTTCTTACACAGATGTAATGCATTTACATAGCAGTAGACAACGAAACGTCTGCATCCTACGTCCCTTTGCAGAACCTCTACACTTTCTGAGTTGACTTCTCGTATCAAATCAAATTGTATTTGTCACATACACGCGTTTAGCAGATGTTATTGCAGTGATTTAACAGCCCTGAAAGTTCAGCCGTTCAGGAGAAGGCAGAAGTGGTTACAGTACCTGGCAGACCTCATAGAGTAGTTTGTATTGCTCCTCAGGCTTCTGCAGGGTACAGAGGATGCATCCCATGGTGGAGGAATCTCACCATCCGGTCTTCCCCTCCAGTCAGCCAGGCAGGTTGTCTCTCTCTGGGCTACTGGCTCACATGGAGCTGATGAGCCTCTGACCAGTCTGCTCTGTCTCCCACTCTCCAAGGAAATAGGTTTAGCTGGCAGGATTTATATGAAGGCAGCGCAGCCAGCCGTGCGCGTGTGTCTGAGTAGGAGTAAGCACGCTCTGCTCTCAGTCGGTCTCTCACTAACTCGCACGCACACTCCCTTACTCTCTGGGTCTCTTCCGCTCTGCTCTCAGTCGGTCTCTCACTAACTCGCACGCACACTCCCTCACTCTCTGAGTCTCTTCCGCTCTGCTCTCAGCCTATATATACCCCCTTATGCAAATTAAGCAGCCACTCACTGAATATTCATGAGGTACTGCCCCAATATGACCGGGGGGGGGGGGGGGGGGGTTAAAAGGGGGAGGAGTGGGGGTAGCCACAGACTATGCCAGCTGAAGTTTCATTAATTAACAATCATTACGTCTATTGTGTCGAGGACAAAGTGAGTGACATGGAGGCTTTTTGTAGTCGCTGCAAACAAACATGACTTCCTCTCCTGGGGCCAGGAGAGCTCGTCAGTCTTAACCCTTCCAGACATTACATCTGAATCATTCAGTGGGGTGACAATGACCCGGGTCCCATGTGCACAGAGCCACAAAGAGGCAACCATCTCCAATGTTGGATTAGACACAAAGTCCACAGAAACGCTCTATAAAAGAGGTTGAGATAAAACAAAGGAGACAGAGGGAATTTTTCATGTCCCCGGTTCAATCATTTTTTCCCACCATGACCTTTGTCATATGCTTTCTCAGGATAAAGCCGAATTATTCTTTCCCATTTAATTATCTTAATGGGTGGGCCGACGGCCAAACAAACAGTCCAACAAAAAGAGATGGTATGTTTACCCTAGCTTCCTAAAACTTAGAGGGAAGCTTCAGCCAATGGAGCAACTGATGGCAAGTGACATGCCATTCTCTGGGTCCTCGGTGGCGTCCCCATCCTAAGTCACAGGCTTCCCTTTCCATCGCCTGAGCTGACAAAGGCTACATCTCCAGTGTGGCAGACCTGGCATGGGCTCTGGTGCCCGCTCTGGTGCCACGCAGCCAACCAAACCGTAATGCCAATTAGAGTTAGATAGTGGGGCGCCGGGTGGCCTTTTTTATTTCTACAATGAGGGGTGGCACGGACCTCCCAGAAACAGAATGCCCCTGTCTGAGCGGGGCTGCCGTAGCCCCTCCTCCTCTCCTCCCCTGCTCTGCTCACGCAATTAGTGACACATTGGCCCATCCAGCCTGATGTCACTTGGCAGTCATTGATCATCCAGGCCTTTGCTGGGGAGTGCTGGGAAAACGGCACCGCTATGCTCACGTCAGTACACTGGCAAAGGTTAATAACACATCAAGGCAAATGATGTGATGAAGTGACAGATGATGTGCTATGTGAACCATAACATCACAGACATCTACTTATTCTTGATATTTACCCATGCTCCTACTTACACAGGGCCGTCATTCCTGCGTCTGTCAGACGTGGGGGTTATCGCGAAAGGAAATATTATTTCAGACACTGGTCAACGGGGCCCCGTCCCATAACCCATGTCTGCTCTGCTCTCATTCATAGAAAATTTTTGGCTAGATTCATACCTGTCTACATTACATGGCTGGTTGGGTCCCTGGGTGGTGGCTGGTGTTGATAGTGGTACATGGGCCCAGCGTTTCCTCAGGCCAGACGTTTCCACTGATCCCTATCTGTCTGTCGACGCTGCTTCCCTATCCCTATCCCCATCTGCTTCCCTCACCACTGCCTCCCAGGCCTGCTCCACCATGGGCCATGACACTGCTCCAATGGGATCCTCCTTCAGAGAAAGACAAACCCCTGCAGTTCTCATTCTATAGGATCCAGCCAGGCTCCTTATCCATCTGCAGAGATTTAACCATTGGGGGACTGGCTATGGATAATCTCTTAATAATAAATCCCACCACTTTGGGCTGCACACATTAACAACAGAAACTATATGATAATATTACAGAGCTGATTATAGAGTCTTATTATAAGGAGAACCTGCCACAGGCAAACTGAAAGCTCCTTTTTGCAGGAGCTGTTATTATAATCAGTCTTATTGTGTGGAGTCCAACAGCTTGTATCGTCCCACTGGTCAGTGTGCTGATAAACAGGCTCTACTAGGGTGGATGCTCAGTGTAGGCAATAATAATACATGGGATTCAAAGCGCCTGTCAAGAAACCCGAGGACACTGTACAGCAAGAGAGTACAAAACTAAACAAGGATAAGACAAAGGAAAAATAGCAATAAAAGCTACTTAGCTTAAGCTGTGGACCCCAGGAAGAGTAGCTGCTGCATGTTGTAGCTAATGGGTATCCTAATAAACTAAACTAAGCTAGCGATTAAGAGCTAACCTAAACTGAGGGGAAAGACAGACTGAACAAGTTGTTTTTTTGTCTGTTTTTGAAGGTGATGATTAGAGTCGAGCGTCTGGGGGGGGGGTGGGGGGGGGTTCAGAGTTTGATGGGCAGAGGCGCTGAAAGCCCAGTCCCCTATCCAGGGCTATTCACTCTGGAGAATGAACCACATAGACTGACATAGAAACAATATGGATTGGACAAAGGAACATGTAGACTTGATTTTATGTTATTCATATTTTTTTCACAAGGGATTGTGACAATGGAAATAATAGCCACGTCAGAGCACTGCATTAATCAAATGTCCAATTCATTTATAGTTGCTGTGACAACAGTATGCCCCCCACTATGCATGGTGACGCTAAACATGAGCCCTTTTTGGGAGTTAAACAGGCTTCAAACAGCGTCTTGATATGTAGGCTCTGGAGAGGAGTCCAACACCAAGCCCCAGTCATTAGTGGCTCCTGCCTTCACACAGGACCCAGTAACAAGTAGGACCAAAAGGTAATGATGTCATGTGGCTTGTCACTGTAAACATTGGGGGGTTGGATAGAGGAAGGGGGCAGAGGTAACCCATGTCCCCTCCCTCACTAGCTATGGGGTCTTCAAAAGTGTGGGTCCCTTGTGTAGCTCCATGCTTGACTGGGTCATTCATATTCATGGTGTCTCTGTAGCAAGGCTCTGTAGCGCTCGGCTCTGCTGGGGTCCCACTGGGGCCAGTTTAACAGTTGTGTTTTTACGGAAAAAGAGGGATCCGCAGAGGAGCACTGCTGCTTGCCTGCGACGCTCACTGACTGGGTCCGGTTCGGGGCCCCTCGGTCTTCCACACATTCCCTCATTATCTGTCTATCTCTTACTTGTTCCCTGCAAGGCTCTCTCTCAAGATACATTTGGATTGAAGAGGCCAGAGATCACATAATATGTATGTACAGTATCTCCTGCAGTTCTTTCACGTGTGAGGCTTACCCTGATTGGGTGTGTCCCTCCTCAGCCTATGTGCTGTAGGCGAAAGTTATCTCCATGCTACTATGAGCCACACGGATACAGGTGGCATGTATTTACAAGCGCCAGGCTGACAGCCGCTTAAACACCCACTCAGCTCACACTAATTGAAGGTTTACTACAGGTGCACCAGGGTTAACAGTGTACGGCTGACCCCCTCTACAGTCTAAGTGCTGATCTGTTGTGGAGCTTTAACAGTGTTTCTGCTGCAGGGCACAGCAGCATCCCTGTAGATCTACCAGGGTCTCTTCACCATGCCACTGGGTTCATGGGAGATGACCTCTGCATTTTAGCACGCAGCGCTGGAAAACGTCAAGCTATCAGTCTCTTTATCTGACGAATCGACTGGTCTTGCAACCTGGATAAGGTTTTTATGACCTGAGGAGATCAGAGAGAAACATGGGGTTTAGCAGAATGTTGAGACTGGTTCTGTGGAAGTGATGATGTGACAACACGTGAAGGAAACAGGAGACGATGGCAGATGATGATAAGAGTCCAGTCCTTCTCACACTCCATAATGCTCTGTCCAGATGCCAGCAGAGGTGCTAGGAGGAGGGGGGGTTTGGCAATAGCGAAGAAGAGACATCTAAATGAATAAATGGCTGATATTCAGTGTCACCTCCGTGCATACAAGGCATGCCTGACCAGGCTGAGACTAGTCTGTGGCAGTCGAAAGGAGAGAGGGATCGTCATAATCCCACCGGTTCCCACAGCGGTGTGGCCCATGATGGGGAGAGATTAGTGGCGTCACCCCTGAGTTGACTTTGGCCATGGGGTCTGGGCTCTACACATCATCCCCTTAATCTGTAGAGGATATGTGAGAAGGAGGAACCACGCCGCTCGACTCTGGCTTTATGAATCATGGGGACACCAGGTGAACAGGTGTGAGAGGAGAAGAAGAAAGAAGAAGTACAAGGAAAGTGAGGAAGAGTGAGAAGAGGGGTACTTTAATAAGTTTCCCTCCTCAAAAGGAAAATCAGCAGTTGAAACAATAACAAAGCTGCCCCCCCGTGTCAGTATAAAGCTGAGGGATAGGGCTGGAGAAATATAGCCACTCTCAAATTCATAGACAGAGCTATGGAGGCAAGGACTTCCACGATTTCAAAAGTATAGTTTAAACCATGTTTTGAGGCTATATAGTCACTATTACAGTGTTGGTTTACATTTACTTTGTTTGCAAACATTGGAGTAAAAGAAGCTTATATTCTGGTACGACAGTTGAACTAAGCTCATGAGGCATTTCTAAGTTATATTCTTCAAGAATCAACGGGTACAAATAATACATCTATACATCTAAAAATGGCTACACTAAAAGCCAGGCCGTTAAGGCCTATGAGTGTGTGTGTGTGTGTGTGTGTGTGTCCACCCCTGGAACCCTAGTCTGTGCATAATTCATCAGACAGCTGTCAGCTCCACGTTGCTGGTGACTGTGATCCACAGATCCCCCACCAACAGAGGCCAGCACCAGGAATCACAGTCACCACAACTGTATAATTAGAGGGGAGATTAACTAATGATGCCATCTTTCTGTCATTTGAGTGTGTGGAGTAGAGGTCTTCACGGGTCCACCCTGGGTCGGGTCCAAAATTCTTTAGATGACCCTTGGATCTGGGTCGGGTCCCGTTTGGTGGCCACGGACCTCGGGTCTGTGTGAAAATACGTGAAATACCGACCGAACCCTGAAATGAGAAGGGTTTAGTTTCTGAACAACATAAGCTAAAATTTCACATATTTTGAGTTGAATTATGTTACTGTGCATTTGAGTGTCGAGTGCCCATGTGTGGAAAGCATGGAATTGCGGCCATTCTGTAAAAAAGTTTGATTATAGAACAGAGCTCATCCACTCATTTAGGAGTTGTTTGGCAAACCTCAGAATCTGCTCTTTCCGATAGTATACAGAGATCAAAACGTCTTACCTGAATGTGACTCTGTATATTTATTAGGCTATTATAACGTGTTAGACCTGAGTTATTGAAATAGCCTACCAAAATCTATTTAAAAATCTGTGTACAACACACATACAGCAATCATCGTTGGCCATCGCTGACTGTATTTACCGTCCTAAAATCACCACATAAAAATCCTCTAATCTCAAGAATTTGGTCAACAGACAAGTTAAGAAACCGATAAAATAAACAGATTTACACAGCTTAGGTCTAGACCTAATACCAGTTGTTGGGAATGCGGATGGGAGACTCCATCTTTCCGTAGCCTATTCGGAATAGATTTTGAATTGGAAGCTTGCTGCTGTTTAAACAGGCTACACTGCCTTCAGAAAGTATTCATACTTCATACTTACTCCACATTTTGTTGTGTTACAACCAGAATTCAAAATTGATTAAATGTATTGAAAATGAAATACATAATTGTCTCATTTCCATAAGTATTCACATCCCTGAGTCAATACATGTTAGAATCACCTTTGGCAGCAATTCGATCTGGGTAAGTCTAAGAGCTCTAAGACCAGGATTGTACAATGTTTGCACATAATTATTTTTAAATTCTTCAAGGTCTGTCAAGTTGGTTGTTGATTATTGCTAGACAGACATTTTTACTATATTGAAAACATGTAGGTATATGATCACACTGGTAATTGATCATTTGTTTTACTACTCGTGAGGCACAGCTTCGTTTTTTTAACTGGACTGATGGCCTACATCTGACGGTCAGTCTGAGGGAAGGAGCAGCAGTGAGGCTCACCATCACTCCTCCCTCCCACCACTAAGAAACGGGGGCATCATCTTCCAGCTGATGGCAAAAAACGTACAGTTGAAGTCGGAAGTTTCCATACACCTTAGCCAAATACATTTAAACTCAGTTTTTCACAATTCCTGACATTTAATCCTTGTAACAATTCCCTGTTTTAGGTCAGTTAGGATCACCACTTTGCTTTAAGAATGTGAAATGTCAGAATAATAGTTAAGATAATGATTTATTTAAGCTTTTATTTCTTTCATCACATTCCCAGTGGGTCAGAAGTTTACATACACTCAATTAGTATTTGGTAGCATTGCCTTTAAATTGTTTAACTTTGTTCAAATGTTTCGGGTAGTCTTCCACATGCTTCCCACAATAAGTTGGGTGAATTTTGGCCCATTCCTCCTGACAGAGCTGGAGTAGCTGAGTCAGGTTTGTAGGCCTCCTTGCTCGCACACACTTTTTCAGTTCTACCCACACATTTTCTATAGGATTGAGGTCAGGGCTTTGTGATGGCCACTCCAATACCTTGACTTTGTTGTCCTTAAGCCATTTTGCCACAACTTTGGAAGTATGCTTGGGGTCATTGTACATTTGGAAGACCCATTTGCGACCAAGCTAACTTCCTGGCTGATGTCTTGAGATGGTGCTTCAATATATCCACATCATTTTCCTGCCTCATGATGCCATCTATTTTGTGAAGTGCACCAGTCCCTCCTGCAGCAAAGCACCCCCACAACATGATGCTGCCACCCTCATGCTTCACGGTTGGGATGGTGTTCTTCGGTTTGCAAGCCTCCCCCTTTTTCCTCCAAACATAACGATGGTCATTATGGCTAAACAGTTCTATTTTGTTTCATCAGACCAGAGGACATTTCTCCAAAAAGTACGATCTTTGTCCCCATGTGCAGTTGCAAACCGTAGTCTGGCTTTTTTTAATGGTGGTTTTGGAGCAGTGGCTTCTTCCTTGATGAGCGGCCGTTCAGGTTATATCAATATAGGACTCGTTTTACTGTGTATATAGATACTTTTGTACCTGTTTCCTCCAGCATCTTCACAAGGTCCTTTGCTGTTGTTCTGGGATTAATTTGCACTTTTCGCACCAAAGTACATTCATCTCTAGGAGACAGAACGTGTCTCCTTCCTGAGCGGTACGACGGCTGCGTGGTCCCATGGTGTTTATACTTGCGTACTATTGTTTGTACAGATGAACGTGGTACCTTCAGGAGTTTGGAAATTTCTCCCAAGGATGAACCAGACTTGTGGAGGTCTACAATTTTTTTCTGAGGTCTTGGCTGATTTCTTTTGATTTTCCCATGATGTCAAGCAAAGAGGCACTGAGTTTGAAGTTAGGCCTTGGAATACATCCACAGGTATACCTCCAATTGACTCAAATGATGTCAATTAGCCTATCAGAAGCGTCTAAAGGCATGACATCACTTTCTGGAATTTTCCAAGCGGTTTAAAGGCACAGTCAACTTAGTGTATGTAAACTTCTGACCCACTGGAATTGTGATACAGTGAATTCTAAGTGAAATAATCTGTCTGTAAACAATTGTTGGAAAAATTACTTGTGTCATGCACAAAGTAGATGCCAAAACTATAGTTTGTTAACAAGAAATGTGAGGAGTGGTTGAAAAACGAGTTTTAATGACTCCAACCTAAGTGTTTGTAAACTTCCGACTTCAACTGTAAGTCGCACTGCATTATTTCTGCCTCATGCACCAATTCATGTGGTTACTCCTATGACCAGAGAAGTTAAATATTCCTCCATATTAAAAAAGACAAGCCGCTAATAATAACAACACAAGCTTATGGAAACACTTTGCTGTACTCCTTCATTGCAGCTGCAGTGCTGGTTGTAGCGTGAGTGGAAGTAGGGAGAACACACATTTTATAGCTTTGACAGTGCTGAATAACAACTTAGACATGAACTTACTCATAAAAACAGCAGCTTTTCGCTGTATTCGTTGAGTCTCTCTCTAGCCATGGTTTTAAAAGTTTGGAAATCTCACAGTATCAACTTCGCTGTGCCTTCGAGAGCTATCTGATTGGCCAGCGGTTTGCCTATAGGTGCACTTGATTTGATCTCTGGGCCTGCCGGGTAGGCGGAGTTCTACCTTCAGACACATGAAATGGTTCAAAATGGGAACACTTTGCTTTCCCAGTGCTAGGGCTGCTGAATCAAGTGCACCTACTGCCAACAGCGTGAAATGGCTACAGAAAATAGGAACGCAAGGTTGACTAGATCAATGTTTTTTTGTTTTACAGAAAGGTTTGGTATTCGACTAGGAATGCCTTGGAGATCGACCGGTTGGTGACCACCGCTGTACAGTATGGTAGTTTATTTAGTTGGCTTGGGAGAAAACCATGCATATGATAACTGTATCAATAACCAGATATGCCTAAACAAATATAACGTATAAATAGGTTCCATTCATGGAGTACACAAACTAAGCAGCTTAGCAACTGTAATGTGAAAAAGCCAAAGACATGTTTCTGAGATACCTTCCCACTCCCAGAGGAGTTAGAAAACCAAACAGCAACAGATAGCGTTTAAGTCTCAGCTCCTCTCCATATCACTGTTTGTCTTCCATTATGTATTCAGCAGGGTCTACCTCTATATCTGCCATCTTGTGGGATATGGGAAAATGAAACAAAGTCGCTCTACAAAAAGCACAAAACCACCAAATGCCATATTTGATACGAAAATATCACATTCACTGCCAGACAGGAAAACAATAAATCCAACAGTTTCAGAGTTTGTTAGCTTTAAAAAAAAATAAACAGTGTTCACACACTGGAGAGTACAAGGCCCCAAGATCCTTCTAATAGAGTGACTTGGCTATAAGCTGCAGTCTGTCAGAGAGAGAGAGAGATGGGCGTTCACACAGGGGATCAAGATGGATTTGAATGTAAATAAATTGGTTGTGGTGATGACGGAGGTAATGGATTCTCCCTGGCCAGGGGGCTGACAGATCCAATATGTCTCCAGCCCTGGCACGACTCCAACTAAACACAAGACCTCTCGTCCCACAAGAATTAACGGCCATAATAGGGCCACTAAAATCGCCACCTAACCTTTCCTACAAATAAAAAGCCGGGCTGTCGATTGTCCTCAGCAAGGTATCATAAAACACTATTTACAGCTAATTTTCCAAATGTCACGACATGCCTCCCGAAGGCAACTCATGCAACTTGTCAACACAGTTATTAGGCGCGATAATCAAGGAGTTCATATTTCATCCCCGTCGCCCCTCTCCTGCACTATGAGCCTGGTGCTACTGCTACAGTTAGGTAGGCAGTGGGGCACCTTGCAGCCTCCATAACCACAGGGACTCTCTCCCTCTCAGTTCTGGCCTGGACACTGACTCCTGTCACAAGCTCATTCCCAGACCCATCAGCACTCCTGGCTGTGTCGGTGGGTTTACAGCCAAGGTCGTGGAGTGGACAGAGCTCAATGTCTTGGGTGTGGAATGAGACAGGG
Source organism: Salvelinus alpinus (assembly GCF_045679555.1). Classification (NCBI taxonomy): domain Eukaryota; kingdom Metazoa; phylum Chordata; class Actinopteri; order Salmoniformes; family Salmonidae; genus Salvelinus; species Salvelinus alpinus. Next base: position 13,152,637 of record NC_092097.1, on the reverse strand, counting down.
CCACTGAGGGTCTAAATCGGCAGGTCTGTGTCCCATGGTGACTGTCTGTCTCAGGGGCTGTGATGGAGAGATATTGGACAGATCCATGTTCAGGAGTCCATCTCATTACATTACAGTGCTCTCCGAAATGAAAAGTCTGATTGAGGGGTGACCTCATCGACAGGTGAGTAACTGACATGACAGTGACATCACAGGCTTCTATACTAGGACAGAGAGTTAGGCTAACGACCAACAAGTCAACAATGACGAATGAGGACTGCTGCCGAAGTAGAGAAACAATATTTTTTTCTACGTGCAAAGCTGCCTGTCTGTGTTACTTCACAAGATTTAATGAAATTGAAACATTAACTGGGCTAACTCAAAGACGGGGACAGTCAGTAAATCTTTAAATTAACGACCCCTCTCCCTGTTAGTCCCTCAGCCAGCAGACGGACAGTGACCTCTGTGTGGCCTAGCTAGCAGTAGAGGGGATTTCCCATCCTCCCTGTTGAGTCACTGAGCAGTTTCAAAGTGAGGTAGATGTCCCTTCTCTTTAGAATGTTTTAATGTCTTTTTATTTAACCTTTATTTATTCAGGTGAGTCTGTTAAGACAAATATATGATTGACAATAATGTCCTGAAATGAGTCATACCTGACCTATAGACACATTTGAACATCACCATGAATGATACCTGTCCTGTACACAGGCTGAACACGCCACCAAACATACACCAACTTACAGACAGTTTCTGTTTGGTCTCTCCACAGACAATACTAGTTTCTATATTGTTTTGAAGAATGGAAAAGCATCTGGGACCAGATAGAACATTGGAAGGCAGAGAAGTTCATCCTTAACCTTGTCATCTCCAGGGCAGTCACACATGTAGAGAAAAGTCATTGTTTTATTCTCCATAGCTTTCCCTGAGGCTGGGAAATCATCACAATTGCATTGAATAAAGTATATCCAGTGAGCCCGGAGCTTTCTGAAGATTACCCATGGCAATCTGGTTTTGCGACGAGACTGATTACTCCCATAATGCATTGGATTAAACTACTGTACAGTAACGGAACCCAAACCTTCTACCGTAACACATACTGTCACTGGCTAGACTTCATAGGGTTATTTAGTAAACCTTTTGCATAATTTCTTGTTATAATAAGTATGATACTTTACGTGTTATCCTTTCCCAGTGATAGTCACATAGTGTAAGAACGGAGCTCTGGGACAAACAGTAACAGACTGGTCTATCTAATCCAGTCCCTCCACTTCTCCTCCCCATCCCGGACCCTCTATCTAAGCCTAGACCTGCCCTGACACATCTGTTCAGCACAATGCTAACATCGTTTGGCAGATAAGTGAATTCAATAAGCAACTCCCAGAGTATCAAAGTCCAATTTATCATGACTCGACTTCCTCCCTCTCCCCCTGATCCCCAGATAACAGAAAGGTTACTGCATTTAGAGGGAATCGACTAATCTTTTTAGTGGAAATGGGAAATGAATTTGCAACAGACGTCATTACTGAATACATTGACAACTCTTTTCACTTACAGTGAAGGCTAATGCACTTAGTTTGTCAATGTGTAACGCCTCAACTGTTAATGCCCTGGTGACCTGTTAAACAATAATGTTTGCATTCAATCGTTAATGTATGCAAATACTGTGTGGGGGGTTTATAATCCATAACAAAAATGCAAATAGGAAACAGGTGAATGCTTGCAATGTCCTTGTTAATTTCCCACATACACTTATGAAACGTAATGCTTTTTACAACACAGCTAATTTTGCTATTCAGTCTTTCACAGGAAGTAATTTTGCCATGTGTCTTTCAGTCTTTCGCATAATGAGTGACCATTAGCTGGTTATGTTCCAGAGATTGGACAAAAAAAAGAGATGGTATTTAAATCAATACAAGATGCTGGATGAAGCCAATCCATTTCCAAGCCCCTGTATCTCAGAGAGCATTTCACTTCAGGTTGGGGATGGTAAAATTGCCATAAAGTGCTGTTTTCCCCATTGAGGTGCGGTACACTTTCATGAGCCCCATGTCATTAGTAAAACTGTCATTCCCTGAGTGCTATTTCCACCACAGACCCTTAGAGAGAAGTGTTTGATTGAAAATAATAAGCCCACACATTTAGCCTATGCTTTCCCCTGTTCTCTCCAAATGGATAGGAGAAAAATATGTCTGGTTTTAAAGAGCCTGGCCCTACCGTTTTCATCCAATTCCGACTTCATTTCGCACTGAAGTGCTCCGCAAATGCTGTCATTACAGAACACAATGCTATGGCACAGCGAAGAGGACTTGTTGGCTCCATTAAAGGGAGAGATGAGGGACTGGTCTTGTATATATTTTTAATTTACAAAGATGAGAGAGAAAGAGAGATAGAGGGGGGAGAGAGACAGTGAAAGGGGGGCGTAGGAGGGGGAAGGGGGAGAATGAGAGAAGGAGAGGGGGTAGAGAGAGAGCCCTGTTGTATAATGAGGAGTCAGTGATTTTGGAAGAGAGCAGAGAGCGATCACGGGGACGGTTTGACCTATGACCCTCAGATCCCTTGGTGCATATGACAGAGGCAGGATTAAGGTAATCAAGGGAGTAATGTGAAAAGGGCACGTTGATGTGTTCGTGTACCCACAGAGAGCAAACCATTATGCACCCCACTCTCTTTCCCCTGAGTGCATGTGTGTGTGCTTATTTGTCCGGCTCCATGTTATGGTCATGTAATCACACGCTTTCCCTTTCCTGTGGCAGTGGGTCATTTTCTGTGGGGCTTTGTGGTTCATTCCCCGGTGCTCTACACACCTCATGTGTAATAGGGTCATCATGACAGAAGTGGGGCATTACAGACTGATAGGGGAGGGTAGAATACTGCCCTAAAATAGATCCAATGTGTTTTACTAGGAAAAAAGCTTTTCAATAGGTTTGGGTTGGAGTTCTATCATATAATATGGCTGAAATGAGACATTTGAGACAAAAATAAATAAAAAATGCACTATGAAAGAAATCGCTCCGACCATTTCCTGGTTTCTAAAATTCTAATAGTTTATGAGACAAAAAAAATCAAGTATAGTGTAAGCAAATCATTGAACCATCTAAACCACTGTGAAATATATTTTCCATAACAAAAAATATTGTATTTTCAGCAGTTTGAAGCTGGTATACAAAACTGAGACGAAAGACGCAAGAATGAAACTTAAAAAAATGGGAAGCATAGAAATAGCACGCATAGAACAGATCTACCTCTTCTTCGAAAAATTTGAATGAAAGATTTATAACTCTCATTTCTATGCGAATTTTGTCGGGGTCGCCCAAAAAGTTACTGCATCATCCAGATAAGAAATCTGTGATGGACAGAGGAATTCTATGGTGCACGTGTTTGCCGAGGATTACTTGGAGCTGACGCTCAACGCACAAGACTGTGTGTTTATGTGAGAACATTGTAAATGCTTTCCCCAAGTGATCGCTGACTGTCCACTCACCCCAAGCAGTGAGGAGAGGGGGTGGGCCTAAGTATCCTCCTATATCCCAACTGACCACTGGGAGACTTTATATTCCAGGTCCACAATGAGGTTAAGTTCTGCCTGCAGCGAACTGCCCTGAACATGACTTCACTTCTCTAGAGAATGGCACAATTCCTCCAATCACATAACAGCCCGCTTCCATCCAGACTTTACACCTACAAAAAGGATCACTTGAGCCCTGCGTTCAGCACCGAATGCCATGCCCTGATATTCACTTTCATTGGCTCCTTTCACTGACTGACTGTGTGCGCTGGAGCACATCCTCCATTTTCCACACTCCTTTTTTGTCACGTTTTCAATTACTCTCTGAGTACACAAAGACAACCTGTGCTGTAATTCAATAAGGAGACAAAGGAGGCAAGGGTATCGCCTTTCCCGCCCACATCATTGTCCCGGTACGGGTGAGTGACAGGGGCGTCGTCTCCGCCGTCTCCGCCTCTCCCCGGGACCCCACAGCAGAGAATGGTTACTTTGTACCTGTCACTCAAGCTGTGGCCCCTGACACAGAGGTCCCGTGGGCTCGTGGTGGGGTCCGGTAAGGTGAGGGGTCCCAGGCCACAGCCCTGTCCCTGCCAGCAGGTTACCCCAACCGTCCCTTTAAAACAATGAGAGACCTCCAGCAGCTGGCTCCTTGGGACAAGCACCATGGACTTACAGAGATGGCTTGAGATGAGATGCTACAGTGCTGCGCATACAAGTCACACAGACTCTGCCATCGACGGGCTACACCACAACGGGAAGCCACACTCTAGGCGGGCAAAGCACCATTTGAAAGACTACATCCTCAATAAAGAACTAAATCAAAATGAAACCCGTATCTCCACAAGCGGATAGTTAGAACGTATTTCTGAACACAGGAGGTTGAAAGGTTGAATAAACAACAGAAGCTTGGCTTGGTGTTCTGTGAGGGGTCATACAGGCGATTCCACCGCCATCTGTCAACCTCATAGCAGAAGCAGCACACTACCAAGTCTTCTTCATCAGTCCACTCACACTCAAGAGTGGCTCTTTATCTTTCACTGCCAGCTACCGCTAAACCATTCACACGGACTCTAACTCACCTGAAAAGCCAATGGACTGAAAAATATCAATGTTAGAAGGGAGGCTCTATTATGTGCCAATCACAGCTCAGTGTGCTGGCTGGTGAGTGAACGGCTGTAGACAGCAAGGTCAGTGGGGCCACGGAGCCTGACCGGCCACAGCCATCACTAGCCAAGATAACAGTAATGAAAGTGAACAGTTTAACTATAGGATCGCCTATGAATACGCAGACCACCGATGAGAGGTGTAATCTCTGACTGACTATCGAAGAGATCCTAAGGGATAACATGAATTATAGATACTCAAGCATGAGAACCAGTGCCATGTCTGTAAAGATCCCACTGTGTTGTAGGGCCTTGCATTTTCCAATGTGTGGATACGGTGCTCTGTGTTATGTACTGAGGTTAGTTACTTCAGAAGTCCAGAGTGAAGACGGAACTATTTGGTACCTGTCACCACCCCCCCACCACTGCCTCCCTAAACCCACACCCTCTTTCTCCCTACGGGGGTCTGTGGTCCCAGTGGGGTGTCATTAGTCTTCCTGAGGGACTGGCCAGTCTGGGCTAATTGAGTTGCACAGGATGACAAGGCCTCTCATTACTGCCAGGCCACTCTGCTTTGATGCTGCTCCTTCATGCGCCATCAGACACTGGGCCCTAATGAGGCAAACAGGTGAGCACAGAAAGCCACGACTAAACCTCACCATAACTCAACAAGACGACTCCGCTGCCACATGGACGTGACAAAGTGAATGGATTTGAATCTTCCTTCTGGAAGAAGTGTAGTCTCAGAGAGAGTTGCCAGAACTGTGTGCGCTTTGGCCAACTCCGCAGACTTTCATTGTCAGGCCACACAAACACGACAGAGTATGGAGACGGATCTGGCTACAAGGCTAGGGCTTAGATGGGACTCCAACACTGATGGCTGGAAAGGGCCAGTATGATAAGATGCTCATGGTAGCTCCAAACAACCACAATCGCTGACCTCCTGTTCACACTCGAATGAAGAGCTTTCCTCTCAGACAGCTTCCTGTGTGTGTGTGTGTCTCTGGGCTTCTGAGTGGGTAGACCGAGTCTGAGAAGACCGAACAATAATACTAATGTACCCTGCATGGCAGAACCAGGGAAAGTTGCCTAGGAAACATGCACTGTTACTGTCCGTCACTATGGCAACCTGGATCCGAAAAGTGCTCCGGGCCTCTTGTGAAGGGGAAGACGGTCCATTGAAGATGTTCCTCTTAAGACCATGCTGTCTTCGTGGGGTTTTTGTGGTCTTTTATTCTCAGAGATAAAGGCATACAGAGATGGAGGGAGGGCAGACATTCTGAGAGGAATGAACAATATTTCATCAAAATACTCTCAGCTCAAGCTTTTCAGCCCAATATTCAATATAAGCTCCAAATGTCTAGAATTCACCTCACCATTCGTCAGTTCACATCATCCATTTATTTGCTTCTAGAAATCGTACCTTTTCTGAATGAAAACCAAAGAAATCTGGGTTGCTGGAGTGATAAAAAAAACAACATAAAAATACTTTGTTGTTTGGAACCATACAACTCTTAAAAATATTGTGGATTATCAATGCCTGAGTCAGCTGAATGATAATAAGAAATGAGTAAGCCATGGCCAGTCTGTTCACCTCTGTGTGCAGCCCCAGCACAGTAGTGGTTCCTGCTCAACCAGCCCAGCCGCTCTACTGCTCTGCTGGGCTCAGTTATGCAATGTGATTACTCCAGCCATCCACCCATTCATCCAGTGGGGTCAAATGAAGCTCTTGATGTGCACTGAGTGTGAGGGCTCAGGTGAAGTAGAGCTTTTGTTCTCTCAGTGCCCTCACTCTCCTGATGAGATTATCAGTTCAAATGGGCTCTGAGGGCTGAGGGCGAGGGTTGAGGATAGGGCTAGGTCAACTCCTGCAGAAAAGGGGTTGTGCTGTGGCCCCTGTGGCACTGGAGCCGCTCAGCAAGCATCAGGGAACAGATTAACTCCTGATTACATCACAAATCTGCCTGGTGAGCCTTTCTCCCTCATGCCAAAACACACGTACTGTACATACACTCCTACTGTCACACAACCAATACACACTCTTGAACTTTAGCCCACACTTAAACACATCTGCATCCACCCACCCATGTACACTAACACACCCTATGTGTTCCCGCGCTACAGACGGCTATATCGGTCTGCTAATACCGGACTAGTAAAGGCCCAGTGCACTAATTTTGTTTAAAAAACCCACTTGTTTTATTATTCATATTTTATTTTAATTCTGATTTTGTAGCACCCCTTAGCACCCCTGCTTCCAGCGGCTATGCACACTTAGACAGGCAAAGACAAATATAAATATGTATATATATATATAAACATATATATATATGCCTTTCTGCCATTACAAAATCTCAGACTCTTCCGCTCTGACTATGCTACATTTGCTCTGAGCTACCCTCAGAGATGACTGTATCCACTTTCCATCATAGAAGGCCTTGTCGTGTGAAGGGGGGATAGATGCCTGGCCTTCCAGGATTCCACCTACCAGGTCAGCCCATTTAGAGGGTCCAGTTGAGAAACACTAGAACGAACGTTGAGGCGTCACCATCCACACGAAGAGGATTCATTTGGGGTTAAAAGTGCCTTGTGGATGCTGCTCACGTTCTGGAACAGAGGAGAACTGGAACAGAGGAGAACTGGAACAGAGGAGAACTGGAACAGAGGAGAACTGGAACAGAGGAGAACTGGAACAGAGGAGAACTGGAACAGAGGAGAACTGGAACAGAGGAGAACTGGAAGAGGAGAACTGGAACAGAGGAGAACTGGAATAGAGGAGAACTGGAACAGAGGAGAACTGGAACAGAGGAGAACTGGAACAGAGGAGAACTGGAACAGAGCTGCTGTTCGGACAATGCCTCAACACCACACTATGGACACAGTTCCGCAAACGTACTGGATTACATCTACAGCATGTGCAACAGTGCACACGGGCTATCAGTTCGTCTGGAGGTCTTTGTTTACACGTTGATTGTGTTCTACCCCCCGTTAGAGGAATTCACTTTCCGCCGTCTGAGCAAATGATGACCCACACGCAAACAGGCTATCAGATAATCATATGACAGCCAGTGCGCCTGTGACCAATGGACACCTGTTTTGAATCAATAAGGGCGTGTTCAGCCAGTCTATTATGCTCACCTAGGCGTATTTATTATGCTCCAGACGTCCTGGACACAAATGATCTAAAGCACCGAAACCTTGCATTCTACCAGTAAATAAATACTAATGTCTTTTAGACAGCAGAGGGAGAAAACAACTGTCTGGCAAATGCTTTACAGCACCCAATGGTGTATTTAAATGTGCACTGCACTAACGAGATACCTTTTGGCTGAGGGAGTCAGATCAAATGAGGGCAAGGTGAAAATATTCTCTCTGGAAACTAATAGACGAAGCTCAGATTCTATAGGGTCATACCGCCACCTATTGGCCACGCGTGTTAGTGTGCTCACGCAGTCAAAGGCTGAATGGTAATAAACAGGTAATAGAAAGCAAAATAGAGTTCAACACAATTCTTTAAGCATAATGTGTTCAAAGCATTCGGTCATTTGCCTCGCTCTTTGACATTTCAAATGACACTGTGATATCAAGAGATCGAAAGAGGGACAGGGACAGGAAAACCACAGACAGACAGGCGGACAGACAGACAGGCAGACTGAAAATAAGTGAGAGTGGAAGTGGGAGTGGTGGAGAGACAGGTCCTGCCCTGCAGGATTTTGTACCGAACTGAGAATCTGTGCAAACAGCTTCAACAAGTGGCCTAATCCCAGAGCAGGGAGGGCCTCCCTGGTATTTACCTGCTAGATTCAACAGCAAGCCATAAATCTACCCAGGGCCTCGCACGCTCCCCTCTTCCTCCTCCCCTTCTTCCTCCTCCTCCCTTTTCATCCTCCGCATTGCACTCCTCTCTCCATCCTCCCATCGAGTAAATCTATGTCTCTCTGTGTTTGTGTATCTCCGTAGCCCAGCTGGTTGTGTAAGCAGTGGGAGGAGAGGGAGAGAGAGACACGATGCAATGGCTCCAGTCTAGTATGACTCAGGCAGTGTGCATCCCCGCCCCTGGGGGTAAGAACACAAAACACACAGCCAGTCCCACACACATCCCCTCCTCTTGTAATTAGAGCATTCAGATGCTCACTTTCCCCCCTAACAGGCGCTCCCAGGTCCCCAGTCCCAGCACAGCCCAGCTGCACACAGCAGTAATAACCCCAATGACAGGGGGGACTGGAAACGCATTAGGAGACGCGTCTGGTTGGGCTTTTTCTTCTGGAGCCTGCCATGTGGGACGGGCTGGGACGGGAGTGGGCTGGGAGCGTGACGCCTCTCAATCACGAGAGGACTTGCAGAGCAGAAGGGGGAAGAGTGGGCCCCTGTGCTGCTCTGCTCTGTGCAGGGCCTACTCTGCTTTGCTCGTCTGTGCTGCTGGCTGGGGAATGCGATGCTGAAGAGAGGAGTCCAAAACTGGACGACATGAGTGGAGCCGGTGTCCCAGGAGGATTCCTCCACCACCTGTTCAAACAGCCGACGCTATATCCTGAGGAAATGAAAACTTCCATCTCCACAGAGCTGCGTGGATCCAGCACGCCAGATCCCCCTCGCTAGTCGCTACAGCTCACTGTGTGCTGTTTCCACAGCTGTTCCTGGGCCTTGCCGCGGGACAGCTATCTGGAGATCTGGAGCCAACACAGAGCCGAATTGAAAAGGCGAAGACGGTGAAATTGTAAACGTGTAAAATAAATGTATAAAATGTCCCCAAATATTTATTTGATTAAACACGTCTTTCGAATGCTGTGGGTAAACTAGAACAGCATGAGAATGGGAGAAAGACGCCAGTTCCAATGCAATTCTATATTTGTCCACCACCACACGGCCAGAGGTGATAGAGAGACCATTCAGCAGAAACTGAATTGACGCTTTCATGAACCCGTTCAGCCTGTCTATGTATGTTCTTAAGGTCATAGTCTGAAACGAGCAGTCTGGAGTGGTGACAATCGGTTTAAGGTCACCCCAGAGGACAGTGACAGCACGTGAACTGTAGTTGACCTCTGGTCTTTTATTTTTCACTCTTTCACAGACAGGAGAGCAGGAGGTTAAGTAGAGCCACTGTACTTAACTGGAAGAGTGCAATCAAACGAGCAAGGTCCATCTACGGGCTTCAATCTTCAATTCTCCTTCTCAAAGCAGGTCAACAGATTGGTGGGAAAAATGCTCGAGGGAACTGGCCTGAATTGAGTAGTTCAGTTGTCCTTTCAGGTTATTTAATATACTCTTTAGACGGTACAGCCTGGTTGGAGCAAACAGCCCTCTCTGTCTAACTGAGACAGACCCTGGCCTAACCCAACCTTTAGGAGTTCAACAGTCACCGTGCAGCGGTGGCATGCAGTCTCTTATCAGCAGCACACGCAGACGCAGCTCTGGCTGGCGTCAGGCTAGGCAGACTAGTTGGGTATGCTGCAGACTGAAGTAAACACCACCACCTTAACTGCCCCCATCACCATGGAAATACCCCGTCAGGACCAATCAAAACGCGAGACAACTGGGGCCAGGCTGTGAATGAGTGACATCAGCTATTTTATGAGCAGTTAATGTACCGACGCTTCTGTCTAGCCTGCCCCGGCTAGCTAGTCCTCTACACAGCACCAGGCCTCCTGGATGACACCAGCCCTGAAACAAACAAGTCCTGCCTGCTGTCTGTCAGACAATTAATGCTATGCTATGTTCTGCCCCCTTCTTTAAAACCAGAACCAGCCAAGGTGAAAGAGTCCTTCTGGAGAGGCAAGGAGCTGGCTGAAGGGAGGATCCCAAAACCAAAAGCCTGCTGTTGTTTCCACCATGATTTGACAGCTGAGTGGCTCACTTATTCTCAAGCTTCTACTGGAGACCGAAAAGAATACCTTTCATGGTGGTCATAAATCATACCTTGTTATGTTAAACGCTCATGTGTCAAGAGATAAAAATATAAGCGAGTTAAATTAACTGTGTACGTACGGGGAGAGTTAGTCAGCTGTTGTGTCATAAATCTCAGACAACACAAAAATGTATGTAAAACAGGTACAAAAATCATCAAGACTAAAACAACCATCCAAAAGCTTGGCTGTAATTGATTTACACTTTGTTTTATTTTTAGAGTTGATATAGAAGTAGTACTTTTAGAACCAGAGCTTGAGGCTGTGAGTGCAGACTGTGGCCACTAGGAGGCTCTCTACCCCTCTGCCACTGATGTTGCTCCAGACTAGCTGGACTGATGTCAAGAATGATCCTCACACATAGAGCTCAGTCTCCCATCTTCTCCCTTTGGATAAGAATCATTCCTGTGAAAAACGCACGGCTCTAACAGGTCGACTGAGGCTCAGTTTAACAGGCGACAGCTTCAGTTACACATAAAATGCATTTTTCAGGGAGCATATAAATGTTTTACGGTACTGCCACAGCTGGCACAAAACCGCGTAAATCCCCTCTCACTTGTGAAAATATTTGCTCGAATATTCTACGCCTCGAACGTGCACTCTGGACACAACTTCTACATTATGCATGTACGCTGTGTGCACACGCATGGAAGGACCTGAGAGCTCCTTTCCAAAACAAGAACAGCACAGGGAGCAGAAAGGCACAGGGAACAGCCACAGAACAACACACAGACAGCACAGCCCAAGATAGGATTCATGGGTAAAATCAGCATGTCTTACCAGCATCACAAGCAACACCTCAGCAGTAGGAAACAGCCAAACAAATAGACGGAGAGGAGCTACAAGGATCTCCACTTAACGTTTCAGCTCACTCCCTGCACCGACGTTAGTGACAAATGTATCTGCCATCACTGATTACAAGAGAGAAAAAGAGGTGGAAAGACTGAAAGGGAGGGAGAGAGAGAGAGAAAATAGAGTTGGATATTTAAAGCCTTATTGCCGATCCCATGGGGCTTGGAGCAGGGAGGGCGTAATGCTCATGGTTGACTTGGCCCATCATGAGCTCACTCACGCTTTTCCAAATTGTAGACAGGAAGCACCTGGGCCCAGGGGCCTGAGATTGGCTGGCTGGCAGGCAGGCAGGGGCCCTGCAACCAACCAACACTACACATGATCAGCCCAACTGGAAGGAATATATTATGTGTCTTTGTGGCCCAACAGCCAGCTTCCCTGGGCTGTTGGTAAACAAATACCTCTCCCCTCCCTTGCACAAGGCAGTGGCAGATGATTATTTTGCTGAGTTCGCAATGAGGATTTATCCCAGTGTTTTACCCAAAAGACTCAGACTTTTTCTTCTACGCCGACCGGCACCCCTGTCTCACTGGGACATGGCTAAGGCGGACTTGCCCTGACATTGGGCCAAGCCCAGGTCCAGGGTATTTTTCAGCTGCATTTACATAACAATGGCTAACTGTGAACTTTAACACCTTCACAAAGCAACTGTCTTGAAGGATGCAGAGGTTGTTGATTCTGCTCCCTCCAAGTCTTAGTGTCACTCTCCTGAAGGAAACACAAGTACACTAGAGCTTGCTAAAAAGGCATTTCACTGTACTTGTGCACGTAACATTAAAACTGAAAACAGTAGAGCTTGTTTTGACATAATACACGGTATAGCCACTGGTGTGGGGGAAAGTCTCAATGAAAAAACGCCACTTCATTCCTCCTCAGCCTTTGGGCAAAGGGAAAACAAAATGTGGTAGCTATGCCCATCCAGAGCCAGCTTAATGCCTCCTCATACATCCAAACCCATTACTAAAATGAATTATGATTATTATGATTTTCCTCAACAAGAGTTGATGTCTTACTGTTCTAGCTACCACTACTAACGAGAGAAAGCATGGGTAGACTGGTCATATGGACGACGCGGTTATGGCGGTCGCGCGTTGGAAGAAGCGCGGCGGCCGTGTGGCGGCTGGGTGGGAGCCTGGATGAGCAGGGCTGGCGGGCGCGCGCCTGGTTGAGTTTGGTGACTGTGTGGCTGCCCCCGCTGAGTACTATGGGGATCAGCGCTCAGCCACAGTAGCCAGAGGCAAGCGGCCCAAAGTAAACAGCTCATTCTGGGGACGGTTCAGTTGAGGAGCTAGCTGCTGTAATTATACTGGTGGTCATGAGAAGATGAATAAGACCAAGACGAGGGAAGGAGGGGAAGAGGGAGGAAAAGACTCCGACCGACAATGACATCAATCTTTATCTGCTACAGATTCCCAAAAGAGCAGTTAACTTGGGGGACCAAAGGGCCGGGATAGGGACTGGGAGGGGAAGTCGGGTAGAGGGTGGAGAGAGTTCAGTTCACACTACTCTGTCTGCACTCTCAAGCCAAAAGTTTTTGGAACATTTTTGGGTTGACTTCCAGAGGCCCCTCGGAAATCATCTCAACACTAGTGAGAGTAGGGTGCTGAAATGTGAAAGTTGGAGCAGAAAAAGAGCCAACAAATACACCTTCTCTTGCTTTAAATCAGAGCTTTGTCTCCTCCACTGCTTTCTAAAAATGTGACCTTGTATGGGTTGTGCGACAAACTAGGGCACCAGTGAGGATTTCCTACACTGGACAACTTGTTACAGCTGTTGATAAGTCTTTGATAATAATCTGCAAAAAAAATAGGTCATTGCATTAAGATATACTATAAGGTGAAACAAAGCTACAGTGCATTCGGAAAGTATTTAGACGCCTTGAATTTTTCCACATTAAAATTGATTAAGTGGTATTTTGCCCTCATCAATCTACACACAATACCCCATAACGACAAAGCAAAAACAGTTGACATTTTTGCTAATTTATAAAAAATAAAAAACTCAAATATTACATTAGGGTTAGGGTTTAGGGTTCGGGTATGACGCTACAAGCTTGGCACACCTGTATTTAGGGAGATTCTCCCATTCTTCTCTGCAGATCCTCTCAAGCTCTGTCAGGTTGGATGGGGAGCGATGCTGCACAGCTATTTTCAGGTCTCTCCAGAGATGTTCGATCGGGTTCAAGTCCGGGCTCTGGCTGGGCCACTCAAGGACATTCAGAGACTTGTCCCGAAGGCACTCCTGCATTGTCTTGGCTGTGTACTTGGGGTCGTTGTCCTATTGGAAGTTGAACCTTCGCCCCCAGTCTGAGGTCCTAAGAGCTCTGGAGCAGGTTTTCAACAAGGATCTCTGTACTTTGCTCCGTTCATCTTTGCCTCAATCCTGACTAGTCTCACAGTCCCTGCCGCTGAAAAACATCCCCACAGCATGATTCTGCCAACACCATGGTTCACCATAGGGATGTTGCCAGGTTTCCGTCAGACGTGACGCCTGGCATTCAGGCCAAACAGTTCAATCTTGTTTTCATCAGACCAGAGAATCTTGTTTCTCATGGTCTGAGAGTCTTAAGGTTCCTTTTGGCAAACTCCAAGCGGGCTGTCATGTGCCTTTTACTGAGGAGTGCCTTCTGTCTGGCCAATCTGCCATAAAGTCCCCCCTTATCTCAGCTCGCTGGTCACCATAGCAGCACTCACCTGTAGCACGCGCTCCAGCAGGTATATCTCTCTGGTCACCCCCAAAACCAATTCTTCCTTTGGCCGCGTCTCCTTCCAGTTCTCTGCTGCCAATGACTGGAATGAACTACAAAAATCTCTGAGACTGGAAACACTTATCTCCCTCACTAGCTTTAAGCACCAGCTGTCAGAGCAGCTCACAGATTACTGCACCTGTACATAGCCCATCTATAATTTAGCCCAAACAACTACCTCACCCCCTACTGTATTTATTTATTTATTTTGCTCCTTTGCACCCCATTATTTCTATCTCTACTTTGCACACTACTTCGCCTTGGCCTTTTTTTTGCCTTTACCTCCCTTATCTCACCTCATTTGCTCACATTGTATATACTTATTTTTCTACTGTATTATTGACTGTATGTTTGTTTTACTCCATGTGTAACTCTGTGTTGTTGTATGTGTCGAACTGTTTTGCTTTATCTTGGCCAGGTCGCAATTGTAAATGAGAACTTGTTCTCAACTTGCCTACCTGGTTAAATAAAGGTGAAATAAAAGATAAATAAATAAAAAAGGCCTGTTTGGTGGAGTGCTGGAGTGATGGTTGTCCCTCTGAAAGGTTCTCCCATCTCCACAGAGGAACTCTGGAGCTGTCAGAGTGAACATCTGGTTCTTGGTCACCTCCCTGACCGATGCCCTTCTCTCCCGATTGCTCAGTTTGGCCGGGCGGCCAGCTCTAGGAAGAGTCTTGGTGGTTCCATACCTCCTCCATTTAAGAATGATAGAGGCCACTGTGTTTTGGGGGAACTTCAATGCTGCAGACATTTTTTGGTACCCTTCCCCAGATCTGTGCCTCGACACAATCCTGTCTCAGCGCTCTACGGACAATTCCTCGACTTTATGGCTTGGTTTTTGCTCTGACATGCACTGTCAACTCTGGGAGCCTATATAGACAGGTGTGTGCCTTTCCAAATCATGTCCAGTCAATTGAATTTACCACAGGTGGACTCCAAAGAAGTTGTAGAAACATCTCAAGGATGATCAATGGAAACAGGATGCACCTGAGCTCAATTTCGAGTCTCATAGTAAAGGGTCTGAATATTTAAGTAAAATAAGGTATTTCGGTTTTTAATATTGAATAAATTAGCAAACATTTCTAGAAAAACTGTTTTTGCTTTGTCATTATGTGGTATTGTGTGTAGATTACTGAGGATATATATATTTCTATCCATTTTAGAATAAGGCTGTAACAAAATGTGTAAAATGTCAAGCATCATCAATGATGTCGCTCTGGCTGCTGGTGATTCTCTGATCCACCTCTACGCAGACGACACCATTCTGTATACCTCTGGCCCTTCTTTGGACACTGTTTTAACAACCTCCAGATGAGCTTCAATGCCATACAACTCTCCTTCTGTGGCCTCCAACTGCTCTTAAATGCAAGTAAAACTAAATGCATGCTCTTCAATCGATCGCTGCCCGCACCTGCCCGCCTGTCCAGCATCACTGCTCTGGACGGTTCTGACTTAGAATATGTGGACAACTACAAATACCTTGGTGTCTGGTTAGACTGTAAACTCTCCTTCCAGACTCACATTAAACATCTCCAATGCAAAATTAAATCTAGAATCGGCTTCCTATTTCGCAACAAGGCATCCTTCTGTCATGCTGCCAAACATACCCTCGTAAAACTGACCATCCTACCGATCCTCGACTTCGGCAATGTCATATATAAAATAGCCTCCAACACTCTACTCAACAAATTGGATGCAGTCTATCACAGTGCCATCCGTTTTGTCACCAAAGCCCCATACACTACCCACCATTGTGACCTGTACGCTCTCGTTGGTTGGCCCTTGCTTCATACTCGTCGCCAAACCCACTGGCTCCAGGTCATCTACAAGTCTCTGCTAGGTAAAGCCCCGCCTTATCTCAGCTCACTGGTCATCATAGCAGCACCCACCTGTAGCACCAGCAGGTATATCTCACTGGTCATTGCAAAATTAAATTGCAAAATTGAATGCTTCTAAAGAGGCACCGTACCTTGATACTTAAAACCCAAATCGATACTGTCATTAACGTGGTTCTTCAATAATTTTACATAACTCTTGTTGGATGCGCATTTGGTTTTCCAGCTGATTAGTTACACCATGATATTTTCACACATCATCATCTGATCCGGAGAGGAATCTTTCAAATGACAGTCAAGGTACGAACAGCTGTTGTGATATTTTTCAAATGACAGTCAAGTGACGAACATCTGTTGTGATAGCGCATGCGATGCAACAACAACCCAAGTGCTGGGAGAAATGTGGTCGCAAGGAACGTCCACAATATTTCTGTGTCTTATTCGTTGCACCGGTGAAGATAGTTGTGCCTGGATCCACGTTGGATCTAATATCCCATCAAATGTATGTTGATCATCTGTTGCGGTCTGCTTGATTAAGGGTCTTGTTAGATTTAACAGAGAAAGAGTCAAAGTAATGAGTTCATGCTGCTGTGCCTCGGATTGGACACGGAGTAGCCAATTTATACATTCTCATGCTTCCTTTAATTATCCGTGATTTCATTTTTGATCCGTTTTTGTGAGAGATGTGGCCAATTTCGTTTGTTTCCCGCCGCTTCAACTGAAGGGTGTTACGTTACTCTGTTGCGGTTAAACCACGTGCGGTTATTACGAGGACGACAACATCTATTGTTGGCTTCAAGTTGGCTTTCCATACAAATCCTTACGTTGAAAAAGGAACCTGGTTTTTGGTCACTTTCTCATTATAAAAACAGCGATGGTGAGATTAATGCTACCGCTATTCGTGACTTTAATATGTGTGCCTGCGTCGGCCACATAGGCTACAGAAAATCGCCATGCATGCATCCAATCTATTTAGTCAGGCAATGTCCACATTATTCTCACATATTTTATAATGTAATAATACTTTGAATATCAATGCATTGGCAAGGCCTAACAAATTCATTATCTTAAAGTGACACTTTTTGCATGCTTTTTTTTGGGGGGGGGGGGGGGGGGTTCTATATTACAACCTATATGTCCAATTATATAAATGATAAAATTGTATAACATTTAGGTCCTTGAAAATTACAATTCAGTAATTAAAACAATCCCTGAAAGTCCTTCATTTTAACTTGCCAGTGTCTGTATGAACCCTGCTTAAAGGATGTATAGTCCTAGACCTATGTTGTTGAATAGCTGGAGTTATGGGACAATTTGCATATCTATTGCTCGAAGTACACATGTGGAACTGCATGAAAATCCTTTTTAGTTTGGGATCAACATTTCAAAATGGTTTGAAACCAATGTCACACATTTGCCCCATTATTTATAGAAAGACCCATATGCCTTAAAGATAGTTCCATGTGGGTTCAGGGAAAAGGCTTATGACAAACTGTATCTCC
This sequence comes from Salvelinus alpinus, assembly GCF_045679555.1. Taxonomy (NCBI): domain Eukaryota; kingdom Metazoa; phylum Chordata; class Actinopteri; order Salmoniformes; family Salmonidae; genus Salvelinus; species Salvelinus alpinus. Next base: position 13,135,212 of record NC_092097.1, on the reverse strand, counting down.
AAACTAAACTGGAAGTAAACCTTCAAGGAAATGGGAATTTTAAAAGTAGCTGCAGACCTGCAAGCCAGAACACTAAAGCATGTCTGCTTTTGTACATGTGTGCTTTTCTGCTTGTCTATCTTCTTATTTTGCCAGAGAAACCTTCAAGGAACCTGCGATGCTGGCCAATTAGCAATACAACTTTATGCTGTTTTTTTACTAGCGCAGAACACATACTGTATACCTTTGTTCACTCTATAGCAGCTAGACTGAAGGCACTGTATCTTTTAAAGGGCTTCTACTTGTGTCCTATAATCGTTATTATTTAACTTCCAAGATTATTATTCTTTAACTTTAACTTGAAGTTTAGACTAAAATGAACTCCTAGAGTCATGACATTGTAATAACCATAGAATATGTAGTAGAACTTCCATGTTCTCCATCATACAGTGCCTTCGGAAAGTATTCAGACCCCTTCTCCACATTTTGTTATGTTACAGCCTTATTCTAAAATGTATTAAATTATTTGTTTTCCCTCATCAATCTACACACAATACACCATACTGACAAAGAGAAAACAGGTTTTTAGAAATGCAGGAACTTGGCCTGTGTGTCACCTCATATTTATACCCCAGCGAAACAGGAAGTTATGGCTTACCACTTAAGTGTTCCTAATCACTTAGTTGAACTTAACGTGAAATATGAATGGGAATTACTTCAATTAGATTTTACTCATAAGAATTTCTAGGGGTACCAATAATTGTGGAACACATTTCAGAGAAAAATATTTATTTCACATTCACATTTTTTTCAATAATTTTACAATTAAAGGTTCAATTTTTGTGAATATTTTTGAATGAAAGACCAAGAGGATAAACAGCAAAGATTTTTTTTTCACAGTCCATTTTGCTCATATTTACCAAGGGTGCTAATATTAGTGGAGGGCACTGTATGTAAATGTCATATAAAAATCTTTTTTTCAAAACAAAACAAAAAGTTTTTTTTCTTTGTTATTATGGGGTATTTTGTGTAGATTGATGAGGGGGAAAAAAACATTTAATCAATTTTAGAATAAGGCTGTAACGTAACAAAATGTGGAAAAAGTCTAGGGATCTGAATACTTTCCGAATGCACTGTATGTTGAGGAAGGGGACGAGATGATTCTGTTCTGAATCCCCATCTCTGGAGGCATGCTGTTTGGCTGCTGTTATTTGCGTCATTAGCCACCCAATGAGCATGCCAGGAGTTGAGCTACAGTAGGAAGAAGAGATCAATGTTTAGGCTGTAGGAGCTCCACCGTGAATAAATAATTCACAATGGTAGCTACAGCTCTGCTAAATACTTTATTTAGTATTTTGGCTTTGTAGTAACATCATTTTCTTCATAGAGCTATGGACATGGACTTCACTTTCAACAGTCTTAGCAAACTCCCAAACTGGCTTTTACTATGCATTACCCTCTGGAAGTCAAAGGGGAGGGTAAACTATTGTGTTGGGGAAGCTACTCTGAAAAGATAGTTTACCAAGTTACCAAAGAAGTTCAGCTACACCAAATCTACCCTGAAGAAAAATATTGTTTACTTAACTAAAGTTATTTTGAAAAGGTAGTTTACTAAATCCAAACTACATTGTGAAAATGATTTGATCTAAATCTGAAATGTCATAGACTACAAACTGCAAGACAGAGCACTCTGGAGTCAGATGTTAGCAGAATGTGTACCACCAAGCTACTGCAAAATGTTGTTCAATTACTAGTTGAACCACATGTAGTTCACTACTCCCCAACACTGGCCAACTGCTTCTTCAATGCTCGCCTTACATGGCCTCCATGTCCCTTGGTGTTAGTTAAGATACCAGTCCCTGACCCCGCTCTTCCTGTGATCCACACATGGCCCTGACTGCAACCCGGCTCTGATTAACAAATTAACAAGCTCCTTGAGCTGATCCTGGATCAGGTAGAGGTGCAGGAGTATGTGACCCTGACGCAGGGATTAAGTCTCCTTTATGTCCAGATTACACAGCACTTACTCCCTGAGCTGAGGGGACGTCAGGTGTGTCCCTGCAGATTAGCACAAAGCTCCTGGTAATGAAAGAAAGGATACCCGGTGCTGCCTCTGGCGCCTTTGAAGTCAGACCAGTCAGGCTGAATAAAAGGCATTCCCCTCCCTTTCCCTCTCCTACCCAGGATGGGAGGAGCCCCAGAGGAGCTGGAGCCAGACTCCCAGAGTCCAGTAGATAGGGCTGAGATTAGCCCAACCTGGCCCGCACCCCTCTCCCTCGCTCTCCTCCTCTTGACTCCCCCTCTACCTTTTCTTTCTCCCTCTCTCTTCAAGGGCTTTATTGGCATGGGAAACATATGTTTACATTGACAAAGCAAGTGAAATGAATCATAAACAAAAGTGAAGTAAACAAATCAGAAATGAATAAACATTACACTCACAAAAGTTGAAAAGAAAGAGAGACATTTCAGATGTCATATTATGGCTATATAGAGTGTTGTAACGAGGTGCAAATACACGTTTACCCAACAAGGTAGAAAGGAGTTCCAACCTCCCTGACAGACAGAGGTGAGGTGAGGAGGAGGACAGAGCCTCCTCTGGAAGTAGTCCAGTGATTTTTAGAAGGTTAGACTTGGAGGCTGGGCCCTGGTTGAGAAAGGTGGAGGCGCATACAGGGGGGGGGAGGCTGGGCCCTGGTTGAGAAAGGTGGAGGCGCATACAGGGGGAAGGAGGCTGGGCCCTGGTTGAGAAAGGTGGAGGCGCATACAGGGGGAGGGAGGCTGGGCCCTGGTTGAGAAAGGTGGAGGCGCATACAGGGGGAGGGAGGCTGGGCCCTGGTTGAGAAAGGTGGAGGCGCATACAGGGGGAGGGCGACAGGGTTCTGGGTGCATTATACAGACACGCGGGAGAGCAGAGCTTTTCTTCCACTGAGAGGGATAACCTGGCATGGAGAAAGGGTCAGAAATAGTTCTCCCTGGAACGCTCACAGACATTAAATACGGATTTAAATGAAACAGTGTTGAAAACCATAATACGCCCCCCACAGAGGTTCTGGTTTTACGTGTGGCTGTTGAAAGAACAAGCTAAGGACAAGCGAGGTAAAAAATGTGAACTCAGAAGTGATGAAACTCAAACGTAATTAGAAAGTCTGAAGCAGGACAAACAGAGAGAGCTAAAACTAGCAGCAGTAATAACCAGAGATAGCTAGTTATAGTCCACTCCATGTCAGAGCCGAGGTTGGAGGCTCGTCACTGATGGACACATCTGACGTCGCAATAATAAGAAGGATTGAGACATTGCGCATGCATGTGCACACACACAACGCAAACTAAAGATAGGCTGTCTTGGTTCAAAACATGTAGGAGTCTCACCTACCAACCAACCAACCCCCACTTTCCTCTCCCCTACCCTCCTCTCTAATGCCTTTCTCTTCTATCCTCTCAAATCAAATGTTATTCGTCACATACACATTTTCAGCAGATGTTATTGCGGGTGTAGCGAAATGATTGTGTTCCTAGCTCCAACAGTGCAGTAGAATCTAACAATTCACAAGAATAAACACAAATCAGTAAAAGAATGGATTTAAGAAATATATAAATATTAGGACGAGCAATGTCGGAGTGGCATTGATTCAAATACAGTAGAATAGAATACAGTATATACATATGAGATGAGTAAAGCAGAATGTAAACATTATTAAAGTGACTAGTGTTCCATTATTAAAGTAGCCAGTCATTCCATGTCTATGTATATAGGGCAACAGCCTCTAAGGTGCAGGGTTCAGTAACCGGGAGGTAGCCGGCTAGTGATGGCTATTTAACAGTCTGATGGCCTTGAGATAGAAGCTGTTTTTCAGTCTCTCGGTCCCAGCTTTGATGCACCTGTTTGGACCTCGCCTTCTGGATGATGCGGGGTGAACAGGCCATGGCTCAGGTGTTTGATGCCCTTGATGATCTTTTTGGCCTTCCTGTGACATCGGGTGCTGTACGTGTCCTGGAGGGCAGGCCGTGTGCCCGTGGTGATGCGTTGGACATACCACATGCGGGCTGTGCAGTTGCCGTACCAGGCGGTGATTACAGCCCGACAGGATGATCTCAATTGTGCTTCTGTAAAAGTTTGTGAGGGTCTTAGGGGCCAAGACAAATTTCTTCAGCCTCCTGAGGTTGCGCCTTCTTCATCACACTGTCTGTGAGGGTGGACCATTTCAGTTTTTCAGTGATGTGTACGCTGAGGAACTTGAAGCTTTCCACCTTCTCTGCAGCTGTCCCGTCCATGTGGATAGGGGCATGCTCCCTCTGTGGTTTCCTGAAGTCCACGATCAGCTCCTTCATTTTGTTGACATTGAGGGAGAGGTTATTTTCCTGGCACCACTCCGCCAGTGCCGTCACCTCCTCCCTGTAGGCTGTCTCGTCATTGTTGGTAATCAGGCCTACAACTGTTGTGTTGTCTGCAAACATGATGATTGAGTTGGAGGCGTGCGTGGCCACGCAGTCATGGGTGAACAGCGAGTACAGGAGCGGGCTGAGCACGCACCCTTGTGGGGCCCCAGTGTTGAGGATCAGCAAAGTGGAGGTGTTGTTTCCTACCTTCACTACCCGTCAATAAGTCCAGGACCCAGTTGCACAAGGGTTCAGACCCAGGTCCTCGAGCTTAATGATGAGCTTGGAGGGTACTATGGTGTTGAATGCTGAGATAGAGTCAAGAAACAGCATTCATACATAGGTATTCCTCTTGTCCAGATCGGATGGGGCAGTATGCAGTGCGATGGCATCGTCTGTGGATCTATTGGGGCGGTAAGCAAATTGAAGTGGGTCTAGGGTGACAGGTAAGGTAGAGGTGATATGATCCTTAACTAGCCTCTCAAAGCACTTCATGATGACAGAAGTGAGTGCTACGGAGTGATAGTAATTTAGTTAAGTTCCCTTTGCTTTCTTGGGTACAGGAACAATGGTGTACATCTCGAAGCAAGTTGGGACACTGGGATAGCAAGAGATTGAATATGTCCGTAAATATGTCCACTCTGAGGACGCAGCTAGGGATGCCGTCTGGGCTGGGAGCCTTGCGAGGGTTAACACGCTTAAATGTTTTACTCACATCGGCCAGCTAGGGATGCCGTCTGGGCTGGGAGCCTTGCGAGGTTTAACACGCTTGAATGTCTTATTCAAGTCGGCCATGGAGAACGAGAGCCCACAGTCCTTGGGAGCGGGCCGCGTCGGTGACACTGTGTTATCCTCAAAGTGGGCGAACAAGGTGTTTGTCCGGGAGCAAGACGCCGGTGTCCGTGATGTGGCTGGTTTTCCATTTGTAATCCGGGATTGTCTGTAGACCCTGCCACTCCTGTCACCCTTCCATCACCTTCCCGATTCCTTCCTCTTTTAACATAATTCCCACCTGATTTCAAGCATTTGTCCACAGTTACAATTAATGACTTTGTTTTGGGCAAAACAAGTTTTTTAAATCCCAACACTCATTAAAACTAATGCTCACTGGTATCGGAGTCACAGTGTAATCTCTGGGGGGACAGAGAATGTTCTGGGGAGGATTCATTTCTTCCTAGCAGCTGTCAGTGATTCTTAAAATACGTATTGTCCATCACTTCCTATCCCATCCAGAATCTAGTGCTTGGACAGCCAGAGCTCAACTCCCTGTATCCCCTCCATCAATGGGACGTTACTCATCAACAGTGGGAGCTGCTGAAATCTGTGTTGCCCTGACTAACCCTAACCCTTCATCAACTCTGCACTTTTCCCTCCCTACCTGGCTGTCTGTGCTGCTGCTGGAGGGACTCGGAGAGAGTGAGAGAGCGAGAGAGAGAGAGAGAGGGGATGGGAGAGGGTGGGAGTGCAAGAGAGTCAGAGAGGGAGGATTGCTCAGGATAAACTGTGTCCATGAGGGCAGCAGATGGCATTGACTGGGTGAGGGGTGGGGGCTTATTATCTTCACTATCTGCATTGCTTGGCACATTATTCACCTCCTCTACTCTGCTCCTGTTAACAGACCACTGCTCCTCCTCACTGGTCTCCAGTACAGTAGGCTGACACTGAAGACAGCATGAGACTTCTCTCCCTCTGATCTACTGTTTGAAGAGGTAGGGTTTCGGATGTTTTCTGAAGATGGACAGGGACTCTGCTGTCCTAGCTTCAAGGGGAAGCTGGTTCCACCATTGGGCTGCCAGGAAAGAGAAGAATTTGGACTGGGCTGAGCGGGTGAGAGGACCAAGAGACCAGAGGTGGCGTACTCGGGTTGGGGTGTAGGGTTTGAGCAGAGCCTGAAGGTAGGGCGGGGCAGTTCATTTTGCTGCGCCGTAGGCAAGAACCATGGTCTTGTAGTGGATGCGAGCTTTGACTGGAGGCCAGTAGAGTGTGCGGAGGAGCGGGATGATTTGGGAGAATTTGTGAAGGTTGAACACTAAGCGGACTGCAGCGTTCTGGATAAGTTCCAGGGGTTTGATGGCACAAGAGGGGGACCCAGCCAACAGCGAGTTGCAGTAGTCCAGACAGGAGATGACAAGTGCCTGGATTAGGACCTGCGCCGCTTCCTGTGTGCAGTGAGGTCATACTCTACGGATGTTGTAGAGCATGAACCTGCAGGAGCGAGTCATTGTTTTGATGTTTGTAGAAAACGACAGGGAGTTGTACAGGGTCACACCGAGGTTCTTTGTACTCTGGGAGGGGGGACACCGTGGCGTTGTCAACCGTGATGGAGAGGTCTTGGAGCGGGCAGGCCTTCTCTGGGAGGAAGAGCAGCTCTGTCTTGTCGAGGTTGAGCTTGAGGTGGTGTGACGAACATCCAAGCTGAGATATCTGCCAGGCACGCAGGGATGTGTGTCGCCACCTGGGTGTCAGAAGGGGAAAAGAGAAAAATAGTTGAACGTCATCCGCATAGCAATGATAGGAGAGACCATATAAGGATATGACGGAGCCAAGTGATTTGGTGTAAAGAGAGAAGAGGAGAGGGCCTAAAACAGAGCCCTGTGGGACACCAGTAGTGAGAGTATGTGGTAAAGACACAGATCCTCTCCACGTCACCTTGTAGGAGCAGCCTGACAGGTAGGATGCAATCCAAGAGTGTGTAGAGCCTGAAACGCCCAGCCCTGAGAGGGTGGAGAGGAGTAACTTATGGTTCACAGTGTCAAAGACAGCAGATAGATCTAGGAGGATGAGAACAGAAGAGCAAGAGTCACATTTGGCAGGAGAGCCTCCGTGACACAGAGAAGAGCAGTCTCGGCTGAGTGACCTGTATTGAAGCCTGTCTGGTTAGGGTCAAGAAAGTCGTACAGAGAGAGATAGCGAGAGATTTGGTCAGAGACAGCACGTACAAGTGTTTTGGAAAGAAAATAAAAAAGGGATACCGGTCTGTAGTTTTTGACATCAAAGGGCTCAGGTGTTGGAATTCCATGGATAGAGAACATACAATTATAGGTTCAAATCTCACTGATGCCTTGTCACAATTATTTCTTAAATGGTTGCATTATTAATGCCTAAGGAAATTCATTTTCATGTATCCCATCTGTGCTTGGAGTAAAAAAAAAAATGGCCCAAAATAAGCTAGAAGTGTCATTAAAAGTGTTATTGAAACATTCAGTGAACATTTTCAGGAAGTTATTAAAAAACCTACAAATAAACCTTTAATTTCCGTTCTCTGAGCATTAATAAAATCTCCCAGGAAAACTTTCAAGGAACCAGAGTAAAACGTTCTCAGAACCTCCTTGCAACCTAAAAATAAACGTTCCCAGGACAGGTAAAATATTCACTTCTGTTCTCAGAATGTTTAAAAAACGTTTTACCAGTCAGGAAACCAATGTGCAACCAAAAACACGAGTTCTAACAATTTCCAAGCCACTAAATGTGCTAGTTGCGCATTGACTGAAGTGGATACAGATACATGTTTCCTGAACATTACTAAAGCCCCAATACGAGGTCCAGACGACACAATGAGCTTCAACACTATGGAGTTGCCTCTCTTCTGTTCTGACTGTGCTAAATATGACCTCACCCATCACCCCCAGAACAAACAAGCACAGACAGGCCCTATATTTACAAGAGCTGTCCCAGTCCCAGCCAGGCTACAGCCACACTACCACAGTTTGTTTTAACATGGCAGCCAGCGGGCTCCTTAGCATTACGCCCTCCTCCTACCCAGCAGCCCCTGCAATGGCTCCCTAACCAGGTCCGCATAAACAAAATTAGGTTTGGAGACTTTCTGCAAATTTTGTTTGCCTGACAAGTATGTTTATGTCGACCTTGTAAAAATATACACATTACAGAACATTTAGTTAAACAAATATGATCAGAGATCAGCTGCAGTATTCTGCTCTGCTGTACATTGATGAAAGTGAGTGTTCAGTTAACTGGCTAGTGAACATGAATATGATCTCTCTCTCTGGTTGTGCATGAAGTGAGAGAAAGTGAGCAAGAGCGAGCGAGCCGAGAGAGAAAAGAGCGAGCGAGCTGAGAGAGAAAAGAGCGCAAATGTATAAGCAAACCAACTTCAGAAATATTGGCCCTAAAGGATGTGTGGTCTGGGCAAAGTGGATGAAGGTTTGGAGCAGAAACTACGTTGAAAGTGAAGCTCTATACTTCACAATGTGTGCTACTCCCCAGAACTGCTGGATGTCTGGCCGGCCCCTATAAAGAACCCAGATCAGATGCACTGTTTAATACTACGGCCTAAATCAACCCTCCAAACATGGTCTCTCTCCCAGTCTCTGAGCGATGTAGCTCTTTCTTCTTAGGACATTCAGTAAGAGCAAATCTAATATGCGGTTCAACACTGTCGACGTCGAGCAAAACAACCAGAGCAAAGATAGAAAGGCCTGACTCAGTTCAGACTTCCTGGCCTTTATTTCCTGGAGTGGTAAATCAGAGGTGCACTCTGGGAATCTTAGACCTGTACATCAGGCCCTTCAGCCCGTCTGAGTTCTCCTCATGATGGAGGTCATATTTTCTTCTTCTGCCAGACCTGGAACACGAGTGCTCCTATCACCAGCTCCCCAACCTCCTGCTGCTTCTCTACATGCCCAGAGGCTGGGTTACATAAGCAGGCGGGGGGGGGGGGGGGGGAGCAGAGGAGATTGGTGTGGGGTGGGGATGGGGGGCGTCTGGTGGAGGAGTGTCGTCCGTCTGCATGTTTTTGAGTGGCCTGTCTGTCCAAACCCACTCCTCCCAGTGACCTGGTGGCCCCGGGCCCCTCTGATCGACATGGCTACTGCTTTCACACCAAACACTGCCGTCATGGCCCAGCCTCACTCCTCTCTTTTGAAGTCCTCTCGGAGGTTTACCTCCCTTCCTCTTGAAGCCCAAAGTATCCGCCACAGCAGGATTAGAGCAGCCAGCCAGTTTCCCAGGTGCTATTACCCTTGTAGTAATCACAGACACACTGGAAGTTGCTCTTTAGCCAGGATTATGCAAAGGAGTAAGTCAATACAGGTTAAGTCTCTATTATCACTAAGCCAATACTGCGAGCGCTAAATTGTCGGCAGAAAATGGCTCTTTTTTCCACGGCAGCAGAATAGAGAGGAGATAGCATCACATGGCACCAGTAATCAGTGGCATGGTTTGACTGACACACTGGATTACTTCATGATAGACAGGTTGGGGAATGCGAGCTCACCGCTAACAATTTTTCAAAAGCAGCCCAACTCAACGGGCTGTCAAAACAACAAGTATCCAAAAAGGATATCACACACATACCTGCACAGGGGGAGAGAGAGAGGATGGGGGAATCCGCACTGTGACACTCTACTTACATGGCAGATCAAAAAGGCTTTAAGGAAGGGCAGTCTTTCTTACCTGCGGAGAAAGAAAGAAAAGAGAGCGAGAGGTAGGAATATGTTAATACTTTTGCACGTTATTTGATAGGGAGGCATGTATAGTAATTGGAGTGTGTCAGGGACAGGCTGTAGGTTATGCTCATCATTTAGAGTGGTGAGGCCTGAGGCAAGAGGGTGAGCTGTTGGCCTTATTTGGTGCGGAGTGTGGGTTCTCTCCGAGTCCGTCTCTGTTTAATAACACAGTGCCTGGGCTGGTCTCAGCTGGTCAGGCAGCCTGACAGGCAGCAGAGTCTCCCCCAGAATTCACTCTTATCTACAGGCTACTCATCATCCCACACACAGATATACATTCTAACAACAGACAACCTACACTTTATTGTCATAGACGTATGCACAAAAGTATGTGGGCACCTGCTCGTCGAACATCTCATTCCAAAATCATGGGAATTAATATGGAGTTGGTCCCCCCCTTTGCTGCTATAACAGCCTCTGCTCTTCTGGGAAGGCTTCCCACTAGATGTTGGAACATTGATGCGGGGACTTGCTTCCATTCAGCCACAAGAGCATTAGTGAGGTCGGGAACTGATATTGGGGCGATTTGGCCTGGCTCACAGTCGGCGTTCTAATTCATCCCAAAAGGTGTTTGATGGAGTTGAGGTCAGGGCTCTGTGTAGGCTAGTCAAGTTCTTCCATTCTTCCATCTCAACAAACCATTTCTGTATGGACCTCGATTTGTGTATGGGAGCATTTATATGTTGAAACAGATAAGGGTCTTCCCCAAACTCTTGCCACAAAGTTGGAAGCACAGAATCGTCTAGAATGTTAATCTTTACGCTGTAGCATTAACATTTCCCTTCACTGGAACTAAGGGGCATAGCCCGAACCATGAAAAACAGCCCCAGACCATTATTTATCCTCCACCAAACTTTACAGTTGGCACTATGCATTCGTGCAGGCAGCATTCTCCCGGCATCCGCCAAAGCCAGATTCGTCCGTCGGGCTGCCAGATGGTGAAGCGTAATTCATCACTCCAGAGAATGTGTTTCCACTGCTCCAGAGTCCATCGGTGGTGAGCTTTACAACACTCCAGCCGACGCATGGCATTGCGCATTGTGATCTTAGGCTTGTGTGCGGCTCCTCGCCATGGAAACCCATTTCATGAAGCTCCCGATGAACAGTTCTTGTGCTGACGTTGCTTCCAGAGGCAGTTTAGAACTCGGTAGTGAGTGTTGCAACTGAGGACAGACAATTTTTATGCACTCGTCGGTCCCGTTCTGTGAGCTTGTGTGGCCTACCACTTCATGGCTGAGCCATTGTTGCTCCTAGACGTTTCCACTTCACAATAACAGCACTTACAGTTGACCGGGGCAGCTCTAGCAGGGCAGACATTTTACCAACTGACTTGTTGGAAAGGTGGCATCCTATGACGGTGCCACGTTGAAAGTCACTGAGCTCTTCAGTAAGGCCATTCTACTGCCAATGTTTGTTTATGGAGATTGCATGGCTGTGTGCTTGATTTTATACACCTTGTCAGGTGTGGCTGAAATAGCCAAATCCACTAATTTGAAGGGGTGTCCACATACTTTTGTAAATATATAGTAACATTTTCATATGACTAATGTATGCAATTATACCAGTATCGCGAAACTCGTTTGTATCATGGCAAGGAAACAAAATACGGTGTTGGAAACAAACATTATATTGTCATCCAGCTATAGCACACAATATTTTACATACAGTACTATTTTACATACAGTTTTTAAAGGACCAGAGAGTTTAGTCTGCTTCGTGTTTTCACTTTTGCCATGGAAAAAATATTGCAATAATGGTATCGTCACAGTCCTACTAAATACCATTTAATGACAGGTGAAAATCCAACACCTGATTTACATAGGGTGAACAGTGCATATGTCAGATAAGGATAAAGTAAAGTCCATCAGCTACAGAGAGCCAACTACATGTAGAATGAGATTACTTGAGGTGTAAATCAACAAGCTATTTGATTAAAACTCTGTTGTAGGAGTTATAGGAGGGAGGTAGGATAAGAGGGAAGGAAGGAGAGACATGAGTGGACAGCCTGGACTGCCACTGATGATCAGTGGCTGGGATGTATGCACTCGCTACTGGTCGCTCTGGATAAGAGCGTCTGCTAAACGACAAAAAAAATGTCAAAAAATTAATAATTGAATGAGGCAGAGGCCACAGGCTCACGATACTCATCTGTCCACAGGTTTACATTTAGACTGGATCCCAGCCCCCAGTCCTCCTCTCACGGCCGGCAAGGCAGAGCGGCCATCAGGGACTACATTATCATTCCAACAATCTCACTGCTACTATACAGGACATATACTGGAGCAGAGCTGAAGCCTACAAGCGTTGTGCTCTTTTGCCCTGTGATTTAAAGACTGTGGGTCAAGGAGTGTTTCAGCGATTTACAGGATGTATGCATGTATCCACCCTGAACAGACTTAGACCCTACATCATATAGTAAATGTATATAGTCCTCTGCTCTCATCCTTCTAGACCTATCGGCTGCCTTTGATACTGTGAACCATCAGATCCTCCTCTCCACCCTCTCCGAGCTGGGCATCTCCGGCGCGGCCCACGCTTGGATTGCGTCCTACCTGACAGGTCGCTCCTACCAGGTGGCGTGGCGAGAATCTGTCTCCGCACCACGTGCTCTCACCACTGGTGTCCCCCAGGGCTCTGTTCTAGGCCCTCTCCTATTCTCGCTATACACCAAGTCACTTGGCTCTGTCATATCCTCACATGGTCTCTCCTATCATTGCTATGCAGACGACACACAATTAATCTTCTCCTTTCCCCCCTCTGATAACCAGGTGGTGAATCGCATCTCTGCATGTCTGGCAGACATATCAGTGTGGATGACGGATCACCACCTCAAGCTGAACCTCGGCAAGACGGAGCTGCTCTTCCTCCCGGGGAAGGACTGCCCGTTCCATGATCTCGCCATCACGGTTGACAACTCCATTGTGTCCTCCTCCCAGAGTGCTAAGAACCTTGGCGTGATCCTGGACAACACCCTGTCGTTCTCAACTAACATCAAGGCGGTGACCCGTTCCTGTAGGTTCATGCTCTACAACATTCGCAGAGTACGACCCTGCCTCACGCAGGAAGCGGCGCAGGTCCTAATCCAGGCACTTGTCATCTCCCGTCTGGATTACTGCAACTCGCTGTTGGCTGGGCTCCCTGCCTGTGCCATTAAACCCCTACAACTCATCCAGAACGCCGCAGCCCGTCTGGTGTTCAACTTTCCCAAGTTCTCTCACGTCACCCCGCTCCTCCGCTCTCTCCACTGGCTTCCAGTTGAAGCTCGCATCCGCTACAAGACCATGGTGCTTGCCTACGGAGCTGTGAGGGGAACGGCACCTCCGTACCTTCAGGCTCTGATCAGGCCCTACACCCAAACAAGGGCACTGCGTTCATCCACCTCTGGCCTGCTCGCCTCCCTACCTCTGAGGAAGTACAGTTCCCGCTCAGCCCAGTCAAAACTGTTCGCTGCTCTGGCACCCCAATGGTGGAACAAACTCCCTCACGACGCCAGGTCAGCGGAGTCAATCACCACCTTCCGGAGACACCTGAAACCCCACCTCTTTAAGGAATACCTAGGATAGGATAAAGTAATCCTTCTAACCCCCCCCCCCTTAAAAGAGTTAGATGCACTATTGTAAAGTGGTTGTTCCACTGGATATCATAAGGTGAATGCACCAATTTGTAAGTCGCTCTGGATAAGAGCGTCTGCTAAATGACTTAAATGTAAATGTAAATGTAAACTCAGCAGCCAGGAACAAAACATATCTCCATCCAAAGTTCATATTCTGACACATTTGACTGCATTCAGGCATTACATGTAAGTGCAACAATGTTTCCAATGTGGAAATTTTAACAAGCCTCAAATAAACAAATAGCACATGATTACAGATCAGTACGTACGGGTTCATTCTTGGAGATACTCGGTCTTCTGCATCAAAGAATAGGGGATAACATATCTGTTTACAAGCCATTACTCACTTCCTTTCTTACACGCCTGTTGTCCATGTTGTCTTATCTATTCTATAATTGTGCCTTATTATACAGGCCAGATAAGGATGAGTGAAGTCGGGACGTCGCTTCTCATGTAAACATTTCCATGTGATTTGGCTTTTATCTAACTTTGCTGCTTCTCAGTGTGTGTGTGTGTGTGTGTGTGTGTGTGTGTGTGTGTGAGCAGAGGAGCCCTGGTCTCGTCTAAGAGCGAGACACAACACCACAGACAGTGAGCAGGCGATGCAGCTGTTTCTCTGCGGCCACAGAGGGGAGCTTTTAATTGAATGTGAATGCAGAGGCTTTTAATTTGGCCCTGGCTACAGAGACACGCACTGAGCCCTAAGTGGGGGAGGAGGGGCAGCTCCGGTCTCATCCAAAAACCCCTTGCCACACCTCCTCACACGCCTCTAATTACTATCCATGGGAATGCTGGGAAAACAACAACAACAACAACAACAAATCATTGTCATGTTCAAAGATCTCTGCTAGTTTTGAACGACTGCCATCACATTAAGGGGATAGAGGAGGGAGTAGAGCACAGGGAAATGTAATGGATGTGTGTGTGTAGTGTACACAGTTGTCCTCTGGTGTGATGAGCGATGGCACGCCCTGTTGCTGGTTGGAGCAGGATAGGATGGGAGGCACTGTCGTTGATCTATGCTGGGTGTTTTAGAAGGCCTGTCTATTTATTTAAACAGCAGTAATTATGTGATAACTCAATCAGGGGGCTGTGTAGACAACGTGACGTAACAGTGGGACTCAGCCTCTCTGTTACCTCCCTCTCTCCCTCTGGGTCTGGCCTACAGTTCAATGGAAAACATTGCATGAGGAGGAGACGCAAAGCCAAGAGTAGGGTTATTTTTCGATTGAGTAAAGTCTGGTAGATAGCCATATGGGTTTGATTTGAGCTCTGCTGTAGGTAAGAGGCGGGGGAAAGGAGGTACATAATAACCAGCCTTAAATAACCAGCCTTAAAATCATGACTTAGAGCCCTGATTTAATGTCTTTGCTGTGTGGGGATAAGGTACTCTCTTAAAGTGGTCGACAGTCTGTTGCCTGCATACACACTCTCTTACTGGGTAAAATGCTGAGCAACAGGCGTGTTTTCTTTCTTTCTGAAATGTGGGACTGTTTAAAGACGCTGATGAGCTCAGTCTGTTCGAACACTCAGCCCCCCCTCACCCACATGCTCACACACACCCACACACACACGAGAATGCAGGGACTGTGTGCTCATCCAAGAAAAGCACACATCTCCAGTGTTCCTCGTCACTGATAGCCCTTGAGACAGAGCACCTTTTTACAGCACTAACTCAGACTAGCAGTTTAACTGCTCTGGGCCATGGCGGTGGTGTGAGGGCCAGAGGCATGTAAACACTAGACTACAATGCACAGACTGACCAGAGTGCACACTTCTGTCATTCAAAGCTCTTTATAACTCTGTTCCCACAAGCCACAGAGCAGTGCTGGGAAACAATATGCTGGCATCACTCACATTCAGTCAACCTCAGCTCAGTATAGCCAGGCAGATAGTATAGGGCCCTACAGCACAATAAATACATGAAATCAAAAGAATACTGTCTCGTTCACTCATATAATATTGTCATGCACTTTCTTATGATACAATTGATCACATTGAATGAGAAGGAATCACGAAAAAGCACACCTCAAATCTGTAAACATTCGGAGTGATTTTCCAGCCTGTAGTGTAACACGGCAAAAAGTCTAGCAAAAAGCCTTAATCAGTGCAACTTTGCTAGGCCGTTTTTGTGTTCTTTCAAATTGCATCTGGAGATGTTTAAATGTCATTAAAATATGCGCTGGGTGAATATGCGGGGCTCAAATTACTGCCAGAAATGGCCGGAGAACCATGGATCCATTATGAGCTATTGGGCTTCACTGCACAGAGCCTCTTATGGAGACACCTCCTCACACATCTTTATCAGTCCCCATTTACTCACCTATAGTGTTTTTGAGGAGTGATATGACAAGGACTTTTATTCACAAATGCATGTGACAGTCAAGAGTGAAGAGAGAGGAGGTGGAAAGAGGAGAAAAAGAGGGGGAGGCAAAAAACACGGAAGCTTCAGAGAACTCTTGCGAGTGTCTGTGTGCGGCCCATGCCAAGAAAAACAAGGCCTGAGCAAGAGGCATGGCAGGAAACAGCCTCCACTGGGGGAGGGGTGGGGGTCCACAGGCACGCAGAGAGAGAGAGAGAGAGAAAGAGAGAGAAGAAAGAGAGAGAAGAAAGAGAGAGAAGAAAGAGAGAAAGAAAAACAAAAAGAGAAACATGAGAGAAACAGTGAGAGATGAAACACCACATCTCTACTAAACCCTCTCCAATCCTCACATGACACTCTTCACCATAGTCTTAATTTGCAGATGATGGCACACACTTTGCACCATCAACACAGATTTGAGCGCCAAGCAGAGTGCCCAAGCAGACCTCTGTGCCATCAGAGGTCACCTCAGACAAATAAATTGGGAGACAGAATGGAAAAATATATTTGGATCTTCTAGAAACCCCAACGTACCATAGAACGCCTCAAAAAAAGACATGACATAGGTATTAGTCCATCACCATTATGTGAGTTCTGCACCACAGGGGGACCTTGGTACTTTTCAGCATGTGCTGTGGAACTGTCCGGGGGTGGTTGAATTCTGGGGGAAAGTCAACGATGTCACCTCTGTACTTAGATAAAATACTGTCATTAGATCCAATAGGGATGTTGCTTTGTGATGACTCTGATTGGCACTTGTCAGAACGCCAACGGACACTATGGTTGGCAGGAACCACACCTGCTAAGAAAATGACTGTACAGAGTTGGATTCCTACTCATCAGTTAGCATTGCAACAATGGCTGCTCGCCTTTAAGGAAATGGTAGTTATGGAGCTCTCCACGGCCAGAATCCACAGGGCCAAGGTGTCCACATGGAAAAAAGCAGCAGAGGACATTTCTGAACTCTTAACCAACGACCCTTTACATCCATGAACGTGTACAGTGTCAATAATGTGTCACTATTTCTGACACTATATGATGTATTGTTCAGTAGACTTATCATGTAATATTAATTTATATGTCTTTATCTCATGATTTATTTGACAAGCTATCAGATTGCCTGTGGGGGGTTAAAAATATATCTATAAATATATTGTATGAATCCTACGAATTGAAATAATAAAAACTTGATGTAAAAAAATATGAAAAGGTCAGCTCAGTTCAGGCTGCCTCTCTCTCCACTAGCAAGGCCAATATCTGCATCTGGATCACAACTCCTCCACAACAGAGCCAGAGGAACATTACTCACCACATACGCTGGTAATTAGTGCTGGATAGGCTGTTTTGAGGCTTACACGTACTTTCTTTAACTTACCATATGCCGCACGGTAGTATTGGTATGTAAAGTACTTAGCATCCTATGTGTTATTGGTGTGATTTTAATACAGTGGAGTAGTACAATTGTAATGACAGCAGCTGCTAGTTTGCTCTCTGGACTGGGGGATAATAAACACAATCTGCTGACGCTTTTGTCTCCAGCCAATCTCTGATGTAGCAAACGGGAAATGGAGAGACTGGACACCTGAGGAGGAAAACAACTCTGATTAAAAGGGACCATGTTGTACTCCAGACTCAGTGTTTGTAAAGGTGTTCGCCTCACCAACATATCATAAAAAGACAGCAGCAGAGCCTGGCCACTTGGCCAGTGAACGTAAACACGGCCATGTTTCCAGGTCTTACCCACCGCCCAGCCCCCTCTGACCACCCCAGCCCCCTCTGTCCCCCCTCCACGTTGGATGACTCAAAGGTGGAAGTAATGATGCCAGATGGAACCAAATCAGGCTGATAAAGAGAGGGTCTGCTGTGACCCAACACGCGGCTGTGGTTGCAGCTGTGCACTCCTTCAACCCTGCCTGCCTGGGCTCAGTCCTCCCTCCCTCCCTTCCTCCCTCCTAGCATAACCTTGGCCAGTACGCTTCTCCACTGCTCTCTCCTTCTCTCTCTATGCCTCCTCTCTCTCTCCATCATTCTCCTTCCCCTGAGCGCAACGCAAGTCTGCTCAACACATTAGCAAAATATCACATTCTGACAGCAGGTTTAGCCCAAATCCAGCCATCACCATGAGTTATGCCGTTCAGGCCAGTTGAGGATTTGTGAGAATAATACAAAATCATATCGAGAAGGGACCTGGGATTGTGAGGAACTGTGATGGAGGCCTGGAGTAGAACCTGCTGGTGGGATCTGAATCTGTCTTTAATGCATCACTTTAGGTGCTCTATTCCCATCAGAATCAGACAGCGATGAGGTGAAGGGGACACTAGTCCTGAGGGGGTCTTGGTGGGTGAGACTGTTAATATGCTCCATTGGAGGAGAGAGAGGTTTGGGCTTTAAGACATGGAGATATCTCCTCTATGACCTGCCCCAGGTTGATGGAGTAATGGTGTCTGGTCAGCCTGAAGGTGTTCTTCATAAGGAGAGGACAGACAGGGGGAAGATACAGTGTGCCTCAGCGCTGCTTTTACAAACCCTTTTCCAGTTCAGAGAGATTGGAGCCACAGATAATATTCAGCCCCTAATCTTGCCGCCATTCAGATTCCCCGGATTGTTTTTTACACAGTCGGAATCCAGGCTTTCTCCTCGCATAATGTCCTTTACAGAAACGTCCTTAGCAGATTCTCTGAAGGCATTTCTCCCAGAGGAGCTGACGCAGTTCCAGTCGAGCCGCACAACAGCCGCTCTGTTGCAGGGAGCTGGGCTTGCTGGAATCTGCTAGGGACCGCTGAGCCCCCACTGGATGAATGAATGTGGACCTTTAAGAGTGCTTATGCACGCATACACACACAAATTCAAACCCCATGTCACATGCAGGGTGTTTGGACTCCAGCAGCACGCCACTCATGAGTAACACACGCTGTAAACAAACGTACCCTGAACCAAACCCAGGGAACACAACCACACACACTGTCCATCACACGTTCATCTCGCTCAGCTCACCTGCCCTCGAACATGAACCTACCTCAATAGGTGTCAGGAAATGATCTGAGCCAAGTTAAACATAGGACTGTGCTGCTTGCAGTGGCCCAGGTCTCAATGTCTGGGATATGAAAATCACAGTCATGTGTTGGCAGCCTGGCTATAGCCACCCAGGGGCCTTCTGGCTGGCTGACTGGCTCACATGCAAACAGAATTCCAACACCTGAGCACCACTATTAATAAAGTCTCTTGATGAGTAGTCATCGTGCTTCTTGGATGTATTCGTGATTTCTATGCACTCAACACCGCTGTATGTTGTTGGTTATCCACTCGGAGGTATGACATCGGCCCAGATTGAATTACGCACCGGTGTGCACTCTTCAATGCTATTAGTTTCCAGCTCTGCTGATTGCTGTTACACTTCCAACCATCCAGGCACGCTGGTAAAACAGATCCGCTTCCCACGCCAAATCAAAGGCTGATATATTACCCAACGTTGGACTTAGAAATGTTGAAGCGATGAGTACAGCGCACAGAACAAGCCGCAGAATTGGGATTTCGAGAGCCAATAGGATCTACTCACAAGGGAGAACTACCAAAAGCACAGAAGGAGCGGATCGTGTGTTATGCCTAACTATGTACAAGGCCCATCGAGATGGAAGAGTAGGCCACATAGTGAGAATACAGGTGACACCGGTTAGTGGACACACACACAGTGAAAAAAGGATGAAGGTTAGAGGTCAAGCATACAGAAAATAAAGATGTAATATAATGAAGGTATGCTAAAGTGTAGACAATGTCCTTAACCTCCTTATACACTGCTGCTTATCCAATAAACAACACACTGTACATACACACATAAATCTGCATATAGGAACAAACTACAGTCAATGTCACTATGATCAGGGCCTAAAATGTACTTTTTGGTCCACCAGCCACTGTGGCAGGTAGATTTTAAAAAATCATTCTGACTTTTTACAAGACTAAATCTTTTGTTGTTGCTAAAATTACAGTCAACAAAACACAAACAGACATTAAAGTGCATACTTTGTAATGTTTCTAAAACAAATGTATTACTAGTAAGAAGTCATGTGTTATATTGCTTAATTTCATTTAATTGTTTGTATTTTTTATTTATTTTTACAATTATATACATTATTATTACATGAGTCTTTTACCAAAACATCACAGATGAGACAAAAAATGTTTATCTGCCCCTTTAAGGGCAGGAGGTTACAGTGGTAACGCGACTCCAGTCATGTTTGTGCCTGTGAGAGTCTGACTAGTATCCGCGTTGCTTTCTTCCCTAGCAGTTGAAACTGCAACATTGAAAAACAACCTAGCTTGTGAACAAAACAATGTAAATAGCCAAGAAACACAACGACAAAGTCTCACTTCAGTAGACTTTAATTTCAAGTAAATTAGATCAACTTTTATACCTGTGCGCAGCGCTTCTAAAAATGTATCGGTCACTCAGCTCTTCACGTGCGCACAGCCCCCAGCCATGCAGTGTGAGGCAAAATACTTTGAAAACAGCTACTGCAGAATACATTTTTCTATAAATGTGATCATACTTTACTTTTTATTCACAATGCGAGTGAAATGCTTGCACTGTGGAGCCCTGACCACCCGTCAACGTGGCTGTTGAAATAGACATTTTACCCGCCAATGACAAAATCTACCCGCCAATGACAAAATCTACCCGCGGGTGTTAATGTTAGGTCCTGACTCAGATCAAGGAGAATACCTACCTAAGTAAGACTTTAGGTCAGAAGATGGTATGATAGAGAGATATGTAAACAACAAGCTAAGAGAGGATTTCACAGATAACCTCCAAAAACTGAAAGTGCATGTTGACCTCAAATCTCATCGATGCAGAGGGGCTAAACTACACGTTTATGTGTTTGATAAACACCTAGCTAGCTAGAGATTTAGGTCAAAACCGTAGACTTCACTAAGCCCCTCCTCCAGCGCTGCCTCCCTGATCGGAGCTCTGATGTCTCACTCTGACAACGTGACCACCCAGGTCACACAGAGAAATAAATTATATGTCTGTTAATGTGCCTCTCCCTAACTCCTCAAAGACAATCTGCTTCTCCCATTACAGTGAGTCACTTTGTCTGAGTCAGTCGGTCCAGAGAGACAGAGGTCAACTCCAGCTGGACATGGAGCCAGACCCCAGGCTGTAACTCAGTCAGTCAGCCATTCAGTCAGTCTCCCTGCAGCCCAGCCCACAGCTTAGCCTGGCTACATCAGGACACAAATCAGCAAATCACTAAATAAGCCACTCAGAGGAAATATAATATTTCATTTCGGGTGTCACGTTTCCATCCAAGTCGGCGGAGCCGCAGAGACAGCGATTAGCCTAGCTGGTCTGCTAATGAAATTAGAATGGGTCATCTGTGTGCACGTAAACACGGGTACTGTATAGTACAGCACATGCCTGGCCTGCTGCGGTTCATGCCTTGGCTGCCCTACAGGAGATTTATGGACTCCAGTGCATAGGGGGATTTGTGTTTGGACCTAAATCATGACTGTTACTAGGAAGGACTAATTAGGAGAGCAGAGTGGGGAGGAGAGGTACAGAGCAGCAGCCTGCCTGGGGAGCGTGTGGTGTGGTAAATGGTTTTCAGGAGGTCTCTAGGCCATGTTCTCCAGGGCCTCACTAATGTACTACCAAACATGGTAGCTAGCTACAGCATGCACGCATGCACAGACTCCTACTGAGTCCTGAATGGCACAGTAGAGCCTCAGTCACCAGACAGGGATAAAGGTGGAGGGAGGAGACTTACTGTAGCTACAGTACAGTGGCCATCTAGGCAAAGAGCCATTAAGAATTTTGCCTGAGAGCTGATGGGAAGTGAAGTTCAGAAGTTGGTGGTTTTGGGGTGTGTTTAATGTGTTCTCTGGGACTTAAAGAGCACACGCTGGGCTGCATAATGGTAGGAGGCTCTGCGCCTCCCTTGGCTATGTTCTCTACAGCAGAGACTTGTATTAGGTATTGATGTGCAATGCGGTGAATCGATCCAAACCTCTAAAAGGTTCAAGTTCAGGGCTATCAAAGTCTTTTGAAATTGTATTTTTTTGTACAGTAAATGGTGAGAATTAGGCAATGCAAGGCATGTTGCTGTAACTTCTAAACAAGTGTATAAAACTGGAACGTTTGTAAAAAGAAGCTAAAAACACTTCAGCCAACATCATGTTAGCTTAAAACGAGCAGGTTGTAGTTTACAAGGCATGAGTCATGTCACCGAAATAACTACGTAAGTGATCATTTCATTCCAGGCCAAACGCTCCCACCCTGAAACCGACTTGTAGTTCTCTGCCATCGGTGAGCAGCATTGAGTTAGCATATCGTTTCTCCATAAGCGCTGAGTGTTTCTGCTGAGGCCTTCTGCTCTAACGAGGCAGCATGTGTTGGTAATTTGCAGGCAGTTGATGTTGATTAGACAGGGCATGACACCCCTGGACCTCAGCTGTCTCAGCACATGGACACACATCCACCAATTAGGCTTGGCCTGTTAGACTATCAGATACATTTAGGCTGCGTTTACGCAGGCAGTGTGAGAAATCTAAATTATTATATGGCTGAGGTGCTGACCGGATGACCTGACCAGGAATAACTCTAGGTTATAGCCTATGACTAGGGCCCAGAGTTTATCCTGGTCAAGTTAAGCCTTACTTATGGTTAGTGATTTACTTATGGTTGGTTATTGACTACATACATCTATCCTTCTGTGACCCTAACAGATAACTCTCTTCTCTCACAGTCAGACGCTGTTAAATGATAGCCAGACCAGGACATTGCAGATCCAGGCCACATCTGAATGATGCTAGGTTACAGTTAGCAGAGAGACGGCTAATCAGATCTGAGGAGTGACTCACAGAGACCGGTGTGCAGTCTCTCTGCCTTAACTCACTCCCACAGCATGATTGCATTATGGTGACGTTGGGCATTATGCTTGCAGAAATGCTCTATACTTTTTGGCCGGCATTGGAGAGTGTGACAGATTTAGTGCTCTATTTGGATGCTATGGGCCTAAAATGACTTAATAAACTGGAACTGACATTTTGAGTGCTAAGGTGAAAGCTTAACTTTTGGAGAGCTTGACACGTTACTAACAGAGAATCCAGTTTCCTATCCATCTTTACTGTACTGTATTGTGTGCACGTTAGCAGCTGGGACCATGAGAACCTGTGTTATGTCAGCACATCAAACAGGTCTGCTGCTTGTCTCGCGTTAGTGTGTCCGTGGAGACAACCTCGGTGACCCCGCCCCAGTGGGCCGTCCCATCTGTCTCCTCGCCCTGGGCTTGGTCCACTTCCTCTCTGGCCTGGCCTGTCTGGAGCACACTGTTCCCAAGGGAACCATGGGAAGGGTTCACACAACATAGCAGTATTAGCCTGGGGCCTCATATCAAATGTGCGCATGCCAGTTTACTTCCAAAAGTTGGTATTTATCCACTTTGAACTTGACGGAAAAGTGTGCGTACGCACAACTTCTAGTAGTTGATCAATTGTATTGCAAGGAAATATGAAAAGGAATTAGGAAGGCATAATAATAAAACAGATGCATTTGCCTTTGGTGAGGAGATCACATAGCAGCATGTAGTCTAATACACTATATATACAAAAGTATGTGGACACCCCTTAAAATTTGTGATTCAGCTATTTCAGCCACACCCGTTGCTGACAGGTGTATAAAATCGAGCACACAGCCATGCAATCTCCATAGACAAACATTGGCAGTAGAATGTCCTTGAAGAGCTCAGTGACTTTCAACGTGGCACCGTCAAAGGATGCCACCTTTCCAACAAGTCAGTTCATCAAATTTCTGCCCTGCTAGAGCTGCCGCAGTCAACTATGTGCTGTTATTACAAAGTGTAAACATCTAGGAGCGACAACAGCTCAACCGCGAAGTGGTAGGCCACACAAGCTCACAGAACGGGACTGCCGAGTGCTGAAGCGAGTCAAAAACGTCTGTCCTCGTTTGCAACACTGACTACCGAGTTCCAAACTGCCTCTGGAAGCAACGTCAGCACAAGAACTGTTCGTCTGGAGCTTCATGAAATGGGTTTCCATGGCCGTGCAGCTGCACACAAGCCTAAGATCAACATGCGCAATACCAAGTGTTGGCTAGAGTGGTGTAAAGCTCACCGTCATTGGACTCTGGAGCAGTGGAAACACATTCTCTGGAGTGATGAATCACACTTCACCATCTAGAAGTCCGACGGACCAATCTGGGTTTGGCGGATGCCAGGAGAAGTTTGCCAACTGTAAAGTTTAGTGGAGGAGGAATAATGGTCTGGGGCTGTTTTTCATGGTTCGGGCTAGACCCCTTAGTTTCAGTGAAGGGAAATCTTAACGCTACAGCATACAATGACAATCTAGACGATTCTTTGTTTCCAACTTTGTGGCAAGATTTTGGGGGAGGCCCTGTATGCAATGCCCCCGTGCACAAAGCGAGGTCCATACAGAAATAGTTTGTCGAGATCGGTGTGAAAGAACTTGACTGGCCTCCACAGAGTGCTTACCTCAACCCCATCAAACACCTTTGGGATGAATTAGAATGCCAACTGCGAGCCAGGCCTAATCGCACAACATCAGTTCCCGACCTCACTAACGCTCTTGTGGCTGAATGGAAGCAAGTCCCGGCAGCAATGTTCCAGCATCTAGTGGAAAGCCTTCCCAGAAGAGTGGAGGACGGTGAGCAGCAAAGGGGTGTCCAACTCTATATTAATGCCCATGATTTTGGAATGAGATGTTTGACAAGTAGGTGTCCACATACTTTTGGTCATGTAGTGTATGTTTCTTTTACTTGTATTATATAGGCCTAAATCATAATCATATTGCAGGATGTGTCTCCTTTTTTGACATGACTGGGTTTTCCCGCTACACGACAAATATTAGGTTACCATTTATCCATCGCTCATTTCAACTAAGCTAGCTTCTTAGTTTGGATCCCTCGACGCAGTTGGCTTCAGTTACTGGGACTGCTTGTCTCTTTCCAGTGTTCCTGCCGACTAAGGACGGGTCTGAGGAGCTATTTGGCTTCGCAGCAAACCTAGCTGCTAGCTAGCTGCATATCAAGCTAGCGGGGTTTTCATGAACGCAGCCCGCGATGCGGTTAGCCATTGTGGCTGGGACCGCGGATTGTCCCGGGTTTGTGGCTGTCTAGATCCCTGCTGTTTGTTGATTTCAATCTTCCCCGTGGCCTGCCCGGTCTGCGAGGAGTAACAGCGTAACCTACGTTGCTAGCTACCATGACAAAGACCAAAGCCGGCGGGAGTACCGTTGAACAAAAAGAGACCTACAAGCAGTTGTTACAACAACAGGAAAATGGCTTCAAGTGTTTTGTCCAAATACTCGTGGATTTTTACTAATAACAGAATGAACGACCTGACCAGAGAGGTCCAGGACCAGAAAACAGTTTGCAGGTCTCCCAGGGTCAGCTTGAAGAGTTGAAACTGGAGAACAGCAAGATGTCAGCAATCTGTAAGCCTTTGAGCGAGGATATCAGTTCTGTGTGTGAATCCATGATAACAATGACAGATAAATCAGATTATCTTGAGGGACAATCAAGGCGGAACAACATGGTTGTGGACGGAATTGCAGAATCTCCACATGACACCTGGACGGAGTCTGAGGACAAAGGGAAATGATCTCTGAGAAATTGAAGATGGACCACAGGAAGATTGAGGTGGAGCGTGCCCACAGGACTGGAAAACCCACCACCAGCCGAGGTGACAGGCCCAGGTGACAGGCCCAGGCCGATAGTGGTCAAGTTCCTGAGGTTCAAGGACAAGGTAGCGGTTCTGGAAAGAGCCAAGAACTTGAGAGGAACTTATGTCTTCCTCAATGAGGACTATCCTGAAGCTGTGCGCCAGAAGAGGAAAGAACTGATCCCAGCCATGAAAGCTGCCTGAGCGCGTGGGGACATTTCTTACATCCATTATGACAGGCTCATTGTCCACCGTCCCTCCCAGAAACCTAGAAGGGATGAGAGAGCCAAGCCTATGGGTTCGTAGCTTCAACCCCACAGCACACACACACACACACACACACACACCAACTGATTGCCTGCTGAATGTATATTTTTTTCTCTTGCTTTGTTTGCTCTTTTCAGTATTATGTCTATCTCTGATAAGCTACCCAGGAAATGGCTGAAAATAGCACATATTAATATATGTAGCATTAGAAATAAGGTTCATGAAATCAATAACTTGCTAACATCAGATAACATTCATATATTAGCCATTTCTGAGACACACTGAGATAATTCATTTGATGATCCAGCAGTAGCAATACAAGGATATAACATCTATAGAAGAGACAGAAATGCTTATGGGGGAGGTGTTGCTGTATATATTCAGAGCCATATCCCTGTAATGCTTAGAGACGATCTTATGTCAAGTGTTATTGAAGTGTTGTGGCTGCAGGTTCACTTGGCACATCTAAAGCCTTTTCTTTTGGGGTGTTGCTATAGGCCACAAAGTACTAACAGTCAGTATCTAAATAATATGTGTAAAATGCTTGATGGTGTATGTGATGTAAACCGAGAGGTCTACTTACTTGGGGACATGAATATTGACAGGTTTTCATCAAGCTGTCCTCTCAAGAGGAAGCTTCTTACTGTAACCAGTGCCTGTAATCTGGTTCAGGTTAATAATCAACCTACCAGGGTGTTTACAAACACTGTAGGAACAAGATCATCCACATGTATTGATCACATTTTTACTAATACTGTAGAACTTTGTTCTAAAGCTGTATCCGTACCCATTGGATGCAGTGATCACAATATAGTGGCTATATCCAGGAAAGCCAAAGTTCCAACAGCTGGGCCTAAAATAGTGTATAAGAGATCATACAAAAGATTGCTGTGACTCTTATGTGGATGATATTAAAAATATTTGTTGGTCTGATGTGATTAATGAGGAGCATCCAGACGCTGCACTTGATGAATTTATGAAATTGCTTCTTCCAATTATTGATAAACATGCACCTGTTAAGAAACTGACTGTTAGAACTGTTAAGGCTCCATGGATTGATGAGGATTTGAAAAACTGTATGGTTGAAAGAGATGGGGCAAAAGGAGCGGCTAATAAATCTGGCTGCACATCTGACTGGCTTACTTACTGCAAATGTGACTAAACTCAACAAAAAGAAGATGAAACTGCATTATGAAGCCAAGATCAATGATTTAAAGAATGATGGAAAAAAACTTGAGTACTTTAAATGAAATTATGGGCAGAAAGACAAATTCAAACTCCATCTTTAATCGAATCAGATGGCTTATTCATCCCGAAACCATTTGATGTTGCCAATTATTTTAATGATTATTTCATTGGCAAAGTAAGCAAACTTAGGCAGGATATGCCAACAACAAACAGTGAGCAATTGTATTCATGCATAAAAAAACAAATAATGAAAGAAAAGTATTGCAAGTTTGACTTTTGTAAAGTTAGTGTGGGAGAGGTGGACAAATTATTGTTTTCAATCAATAATGACAAAGCTCCTGGCATTGACAACTTAGATAGAAAGCTACTGAGGATGGTAGCTGACTCTATAGCCACTCCTATCTGTCATATTTTTTATCTGAGCCTAGAAGAAAGTCTTCATCCTCAGGCCTGGGGGAAGCCAAAGTAATTCCATTACCCAAGTGCGGTAAAACGTACTTTACTGGTTCTAACAGCAGACCTAGAAGCTTGCTGCCAGCTCTTAGCAAACTGTTGGGAAAAAATGTGTTTGACCAAATACAATGCTATTTCTTGGTAAACAAATTAACAACAGACTTTCAGCATGCTTATAGAGTAGGGCACTCAACATGTACTGCACAGACACAAATGACTGATGATTGGTTTAAAGAAATTGATAATAAGATTGTGGGATCTGTACTGTTAGATTTCAGTGCAGCCTTTGATATTATTGACCTTAACCTGTTGTTGAAAAAAACTTGTGTTGTGGCTTTTCAACCTCTGCCATATTGTGAATTCCGAGATATCTATCTAATAGAACTCAAAAGGGGTTTTCTTTAATGGTAGCTAATCTAATGTCAAACATGTAAAGTGTGGTGTACCGCAGGGCAGCTCTCTAGGCCCTCTACTCTTTTCTATTTTTACCAATGACCTGCCACTGGCATTAAACAAAGCATGCGTGTCCATGTACGCTGATGATTCAACCATATACGCATCAGCAACCACAGCTAATGAAGTCAATGAAACTCTTAACAAAGAGTTGCAGTCTGTTTTGGAATGGGTGGACAGTAATACACTGGTCCTGAACATCTCTAAAACTAAGAGCATTGTATTTGGTACAAATCATTCCTTAAGTTCTAGACCTCAGCTGAATCTGGTAATGAATTGTGTGGCTGTTGAACAAGTTGAGGAGACTTGGCGTTAGTTAAATTACTTGGCGTTACTTTAGATTGTAAACTGTCATGGTCAAAACAAATAGATTCAATTAGGGATGCACAATATATCGGTGAACATATCGGAATCGGAATATTTTCATGAAGTGAAGTTCAATTTCAATAGGCGAACAACAAGTGGCAACCTAGCTAATACTTACTCACAAGGATTCCTAAATCATTGCTAAGAATAATGAAAATGACTGCAGGTTCTAATAGTCATTGTTTTCAGGCTGGTTGTATTGGTGCTAGCTAGGTACCAAGATAAAACTAGCTACCCTAGAAGTTGCGGTCGAACAAATTATGCTTTATTACGAACGCGGTATTGTAAACACATTGTTCGTGGCTGGTGTTTGCTTGTTTGCAGACTTTTTTGCACAGCTTTGACAGTGCTACTGTATCTTTTTTGACAGGCAAAGACCCAAACGGCATTCCATAGTATGTATGTTGTGAAGCTAATATGTTTGATGCCATTACTGTGTAACTCCGGAAGGGCAACATCTGAAAAATAGCGCACTTGGTAGTGTGTACTAGTGCTCGACCAGTCGTCGAAAGCCAACATCACCCACGACAGAGAACAGTTGATTGTCAAGGGCAATGAAATCCATTATCTTGGCTTTAATGGATTTCGCCTTTGAGTTGTCTCGCTGAAATGTTCTTACTCTTTCAAATGACTGCTCGACTTGTTGACTGCTCGATCTACTGTACACAGCAGACATTTTGGGCTAGGTTAGGAATGCTGTGTTGCACATGTAGAGCAACATTTTACATGGCATCATTACATCATGTACCTACGTTATATAGGTATGCAAGTCAGCTTTGACATCGGTTTTGCACATCGGCATTAAACTAGACATCGGGCCGATACCGATGTTGGCATTTTTAGCAAATATCGGCCAATTCCAATATGTTCACCGATATATCGTGCATCCTTACCCAGGAGTCTGCCTCCTTGTTTACTACTACCCAGTACACACCTAGGAGCGACTGCCCGACTGCCAGGGCACTGCTGAGGATGCACACTACTCGAGAACGCCACACCAGATTTGTGTTTGTAACAAGCTACTCCAATCTACTACTGGTCTCTCCCCCCCCCTCCCTTCTTCTTTCCCTCAGACATGCACTGATGAAGAGATAACTTGAAGGTCACCCTGAGAGACCCGAGGATCTGGGTTAGAATGTGAAGAATTACATTCTCTTGTTCTTCGGACAAGGTGCATATCAGAGCACTGCTGAAACGAGCATGTCATATGGGATTGTGTCATCTCATCAGAGCCGTCTGTCTGTCAGTGTGAACTGTGAGACCTGATAATGTGATTTAGGAAGGGCACATGATGTGGCCCCAGTTTGCCAACACCGCAACGTATAATCAACTAGCCCTGTACTGCAATCACTGCAAAATGCTGGGTCTTTTTTGTGTGAGCTGTTTATGCAGGCAAATTATTGTGATTATTATAACACCATGCCAAAAGGAAACACATTTACTCAATGAGAGGCAGACTGGTGTATAAAATTGTGGTGAGAAATGGGACACATTTCTAACGGTAGTTCTCCTCAACAAACCTTTTAAATCCCCATTAAAACACACAATGCTTTTTAGCAAAAGCCAAGGTCTAATTTCTCCCGACTAATTCCAAAACCAATTTCAGGTGAATCGAG
The DNA here is from genome assembly GCF_045679555.1 of Salvelinus alpinus. NCBI lineage: Eukaryota > Metazoa > Chordata > Actinopteri > Salmoniformes > Salmonidae > Salvelinus > Salvelinus alpinus. The sequence goes on along the minus strand of NC_092097.1, from coordinate 13,105,378 downwards.
CTTCAACATCAAAAAAACACTCCCTGAAATACGGAGAGCATTCTCGACATGGTTATTTATATAGGAAAAGCCAATGTTCAAATAGTCCAGATGGAACTTAGTTTTCCCTCAGACTCAGTATCAATTCCTTCCAAGCTCATTATTCAAAGTGCAAAACAGATCAAACA